>NC_057717.1:37046518-37051222 GCF_004010195.1 Chiloscyllium plagiosum
TATGATTTTCATTCTTCGTCGGATGTGGGTATTCCAGAACATTTCAGCATTTATTGTTCATTCCTGATTTGACTGGACAACGTGATGATGAGCTGCCTTCTTGAACCATCGTTTCCGTGTGCTGTCGGTAGACCCAAATTATAGGGGAGTGAAATCCACAATTTTGACCCAGTGATTCTGGAGGAACGGCAATATATTTCCAGAGCAGGATGTAAGTGGGTTGTAGGTCTTTCCTATCTATCTACTACCCTTTTCCTTTTAGCTGGAAGTAGTTGTGAGTTTGTAATGTACTGTTTAAGGAGCCTTGGTGAATATCTGCAGTGCATCTTGTGGATGGTGCAGACTGCATGCCTCAGTGTTTGGTTGTGGTGGGAATGGATGTTTGTCGATGTTTTATTAGTTGTGTGTTGCTGCTCAATTCAGCTTCTCTGTTTGGGATGGTGTTGAGCTTTTCAGTATTGCTGCAACTACGGCAAGGAATCCTCAAGAAGGTTGTGATTTAAATATCTCTCGCAACTAAGATGCTGACTAATCTTCTGTGCTTCTCCTGTGCATTGTTTATTTAACACTGCAATCATCCAGGCGAACAGGAACTATCCCATCATGTCTCGTTCAGTATTGTAATGGATTAAACAGTTGGTCGGGAAAGAACAAAAGAAAGAGAAGAACATTTGGTCAATGAGGTGAATAACGTTCTCGCTCGCAGAGTGAACAGCTGTTAATGGAGACTGCCGGTGACAAATCATAGGTGGCGTGTAGTCGCAGGCTATGTGTTAGACAGACTTTAGGGAGTAAAGAAAATCTCTGACTATGTCCCGCTCTTGTTGGCACAATGCCATACGGCTGCTAAAGTTAGCTTCTCAAAGACATTGTGACTTTCACTGCACCAAAGAAGGAATTTTGGCCCGTCTTGCAAATGTCTGTCATGAAGCAACGATCCATTCTCATCTCGTGTTTTTCAGAACTTGGTCTGGATCCTTAAGCGCTGAGGTCGTCTACGTGATCAACGAAATATTTTCCTAATTCCACCACCTCCAGCGAAATACTGTAACCAAACATATATTCACCTCCCCGCCCTTGTCCACTTTCCCCAGGTACCATTCCCTCCGGGCACCGAGGTGCACTGTGCCGTCTCACTCAACACCTCCCCCAACAGCCCCATGGAAGCTTTCCCTAAAATCTCGGAATATGTGAATAATCCATTCATAGAACATGAGAACGCGGAACAAGACGATGCCATGCGGGCCTGAGAGACTGCTTCGCCATTCAATAAGGTCATGCCTGATATTTCCATGGACATACATCCACTTAACCAACCGCTGAAGGTAATCTTACTTCCTTTATTGTTCAAACAAAAATCATCCCTAGCTTAAAAAAAAACATTTCTTGTTGTAGCATCAACTACTTCGTTGGGCAAGCAGTTCCATAGAGTAACAATCCTCTGGTTGAAGAAATTCCTTCTCAATTCAGTCCTAAATCGGCTCCTTCGAATCTTGAGGTTGTGCCATCTTGTCCTGGTTTCATCCGCCAATGGAATCATGCTCTCTACTTCTATCTCACACATACCCTTCATAATTTTACATGTTTCCATAAGATACGGCCTCATTCTTCTGAATTGTCCACGTAATCTCATGTCATCAGCGAACTCTTTCAAATCCGGAATTCCATCCGCCAGAATATTGCTCATTAATCCAATAGTTCAATGTTCCTCTGCAAATTTTCAGTCCTCCGCACACTTTGCTCAGCTACTCAACTTTGTATCAACTGCAGACATTGACACGATGTGCATGGCTCCAATATCCAGACCATTCATGTACGTTGTAAGTCATTGCGGTCCCAGTACCAATCCCTGAGGCACACTGTTGATGGTCAATACAGTAGCACTGATTTATCCCCACTCTGCGCTTCCTGTTGGACAAACAATCCTGAATCCATTCTCACACTTTACCCTTCACATCATGCATTCGATTGCTGTCAGCCCCTGAATGGCACCTTGTCGACGGCATTTTGAATATCTAGGTATACAAATTCACTGGGTCCCGTTATACACCATGCTCGTAATGCCATCATAGAATTCGAAAAGATTTTAAAGGCATGACCTGCCCTTCATTAACCCATGCTTACCTATGCTGTCCAGTTTCTGTCGAGATGCCCTGCTATTTCTTCCTCAATAATAGTCTCAAGAAATGTCATCACGACAGAGTTTAAATACACTTTATAATGTTGGGGAATGGGTCTGGGTGGGTTGCACTTCGGCGGTCGGTGTAGTCTTGTTGGGCCGAAGGGCCGGTTTCGAAACTGTAAGTAATCTGATCTAATTCCTCATATTTTTTCTGCCTCCCTTTTAAAACAGTGATGTCATATTTGTATTTTCCAAACAGCAGGGATTGCCTCGGAGAACAACGATTTGAAAAAAACCGCCAGCGCCCTTCTTTTTAACACACCATCGCGTTTAATACCCTGCGATTCATTCCATCAGGGCCTGGAGACGTAACCATCCTTTGCTAAATTAGCTCCAACAATCCAAAACTAGCTCTTTTGTTCTAATGACTGTTCCCAGATCGTCATCAACCGTCATCTCTTTGTCAATTGCTGGCAAGTTATTAATATCTTCCATTGTGAAGACTGATACAAATGCCTGTTCAATGTCACGGCTATTTCCGCATATCCCATAAGTAAATGCCCCTTCTTATCCACGAAAGTTTCAACGTTTACTTTTGCTACTCTTTTTCATTTCATATTTTAATAGAAACTTCTGCTATCGATCTTTATATTCTTTGCTAATTTTTAAGGCCATGTTATTTCTCACATTTTTCTGCATTAAATTCCAATTGCCAACTCTCAGCCTAGCTCTGCAGCAAACCTGTGTCCATATGTAACCTATAATATCCTTCAGCACTATGCACAACTGTACCGAACTTAGCGTCGTCCGCAAATTTACTAACCCATCCTTCGACGCCCCCATCCAGGTCGTTTATAAAAAATGACAAAAAGCTGTGAACCCAAAACAGATCGTTGCAGTACACCAAAAACAACTGAATTCCAGGATGACGTTTTCCCATCAAGTATCATCCCCTGTCTTCTTTCAGCTGGCTAATTTCTGATCCAAAGCACGAAATACGCCTCAAGCCCATACCTCAGTATTTTGTGCAGTCACCTCCCATGGCGAAATTTATCAAATGGCTAACTGAAATCCAACCGTGCATTACATGAACGGCTTTATCCTCATCTATCTGTTTAGTCACCTGGCGAGTTTTGACAAGATTTGGAGCTCAGGTTTAGCTTCCAGGTGAAGATTTGCTCGCTGAGCTGGAAAGCTCATTTCCAGACGTTTTGTTACCCTACTGGGTAACAGCTTCAGTGGGACTTCGGGCGAAGTACTGTTCATGATTTCTGCTTTCCATGAACATGGTTGGGGTTCTTTGGGTTGGTTATGTCATTTCCTATAGTGATTTCATTTCCTGTTCTTTTTCTCAAGGGGTTGTAGATGTGGTCTACCTCGATATGCGTTTTGGTAGATTTCCGGTTGGAATACCATGCTTCTTGGAATTCTCGTGTCTGTCTCTGTTTCGCTTGTACTCAGATGGATGCGTTGTCCAAGTCAAAGTGGTGCCTTTCCTTACCTGTATATAAGGATACCAGTCAGAGAGGGTCACGTCGTTTTGTAGCGAGTTGCTGTTCATATATCCTGGTGGCTCGTGTTCTGCCTATTTGTCCATATGCAGAACCTGACGACATTTACAAAATACCGTGCAAGAACTGTAACAAACACTCCATTAGACAAGCACTGCAGTGGACTGAGACAACATATCCATCCTAGGACAAGCCAAACAGATACATGCAGAAGGATTCCTCAAATCATGGCATTCCGACAAGAACTCTACCAACAAGCACTTCGAGCTCGACACCATCGACGACCCCCTGACGATAAAGAACAGGAATGACATCACAAACGGAAATAACATCATCAACCCAAAGAAATCTAAACATATAAATAGAAAACAGGAATCATGAACAGTGCTTCGCCCGTGGACCCACTGAAATTGTTACCTAGTAGTGTGATGAAATGTCTGGAAATGTACTTTCCAATTCAGTGAGCAAACCGACATCTCGTTTAATGACCTACTCAAAGAACTTCATAATGTTTGTGAGTCTCGACCTCCCATTCACAAAACTGGCTTGACTTTCCCTCATAAACTTATTTGAATCGAGATGATGACAAATCATATCTCTTAGAACTTTTCCAACACTTTACCCACAACCAACGGAAGGGTCAATGGTCTAAAATTTGGATGGTTTTCTCTACTTCCCTTCTTGAATGAAGGAACAACTTTTCCTATCCTGTAGTGTTCTGGTACTATACCTTTGGACAATGACAACATAAAGATTTACGTCGAAGGCTCGGAAATCAGATTCTTGATTTTCCATAGAATCCGAGGATAAATCCTATCCGGCCAACGGAAATATATAGATTTTCACATTTTCAGAGTTTGTGACACGTCGTCCTTGGGAACTTCAATCCGATCTCGTCTAGTAGCCTGTTTCTCAGTATTGTCCTCGACAACATTTTGTTTTTACAGAGCGAATTCTGACGCATGATATTGCTTTTGCGCTTCCCCCATCACTTCTGACTCCACATACTACTTACCAAGACTGTCCTTCATTGGCCATATTTTATTCCATTCATTCTTTTAGTCCTTACAT
>NC_057717.1:37051617-37052809 GCF_004010195.1 Chiloscyllium plagiosum
GCCTGTTCCATTGCACAGTATTTAAGGTATCTATCACAGATACTCAATACTCTCCTCGTCAAGGCTACCCTGTCTGAGCTGCTTCAACCGATCGACATGTGGATTAAAATCCCGCATGATAATTGCCATACCATTTTTTCAAGTGTTATTTATACCTTTGTTTACTGCCCTCCCAAATGTGATCTTAAAATATGGAGGCGGATAGACTCCAACAATTAGTGACATTTTCTTCTTAGAACTTCTAATTTCCTCCCAAATGGATTCAAACTCATTCTCCATAGAACGTATATCATCTGTCAGCATCGGTATGAGGTTCTCCTTGAATGTTTGAGTTACACCAACTTCCTTACCATCCTCTCTGTCCTTCCAAATTGTCTGATGCCTGTGAATACCTACCTCCCAGTCTTTACTATGCTGTCTCCATGCCTCTGCAATGTCTACGAAATCGTATTCGTTCATGATAATTTATGCCGTTATATCTCCTACCTTCTTCTGAAAAGTACGAGCATTCAGGTACAGTGTCGTTATGGTCGCTTTCTTATCCATTGATGAACTACATCTCTAATATTATCTTCTCTGCTATCCTTTCTTCTTGCTTATTGCTTCTCCTCACTTGTCCATTTCTGACCTCCCTGCTTAGTACACAAGTGCTCAAATACACCTTGCAGGTGAAGCAACACTTTCCCTACAGTTTGTACAATCCAGTCGAATAGATTCACTGCTCATATTATGGTCGCCACTACCTTGGGAAATGAAGTGTGGACTGAATGACCGTTTTGCACAATACCAAGTTCTATCGCCAAAAATGTCCCTGAACTTTCGGTTGACTGCTCCTTTAGCACAGAACCATGTTTCCTAACCAACGTCTCTATCTCAGGCTTACTGCAGTGTTCCACAATAGCTCAGGGCATGCTGAAAAAGCAACAGACCATTTTCTGTTTGAGTACCCCGAAACCTTCCATATCAATTTCAATCATTTTAGAGGCCTGAAGCCTCCCATGGCCTGGCCCCCGCCACACCCACCAGGCCTAGTTATAGCATAGCAGCCATTACACACTACCTATGGTTCGTCATAATCAGTCTCTGTGATCAGTTGTTAA
This sequence comes from Chiloscyllium plagiosum, assembly GCF_004010195.1. Lineage (NCBI taxonomy): Eukaryota > Metazoa > Chordata > Chondrichthyes > Orectolobiformes > Hemiscylliidae > Chiloscyllium > Chiloscyllium plagiosum. Next base: position 37,052,718 of record NC_057717.1, read on the forward strand.
TGCTCCAAACAAATCATTATCGATTCCTATGTCCAACTGTTAGTCTCTCTCTTTAGGCTCTAACCTGACATCTCGTTTCCTCCTAATTATTG
>NC_057717.1:37053189-37056564 GCF_004010195.1 Chiloscyllium plagiosum
TTTTTCAGCTAGCGAACATTCCTCTTGTGGGAAGATATAGGGGCAGAATGCAGGAAGAGGGATGGAAGGGTTCTGAAAAAGTTTGACATCAGGACTGAGGAAGTGTTCGTGGTTCTAACTGGCTTGAAGTGGGCATATTCCCAATTCAGGACGAACTTGTATATTATGTTCCTCGGTGTGATAAGGGAGGAAATTATAGGTGTTCTGAGCAATATTTTAATTTCCTTTGGCTTTGTAGTGGACTGGACTAACGCAGTTCTAACTTTCAGCAAGATTGGGGAGATAAACCAGAGAATCATGCAGCAGTGAGTCTCACATCAGTTAAAGGGAACCTTTTGGAGCAAACCCTGAAGGAGAGAGTTAACTGCCACTTGTCCAGGCAAGGTTTCATCAGGAAGCGTCATCACGGTTTTGTTGCAGAATGTCATGCCTAACAGATTGGATGAAGGATATTTGATTGGCAAGTGATCGGGTTTTTTTAACGAGGGGAGTGAAGTTGATGTTGTTTGTGTGGATTTAAACATTGCCTTCCACACGACACCACACTGGAGACTGGGAAGAGGATAAAAGTGAAAAGGGATTTAAGGTCCCCTGGCAAGTTGGATCCAAACTTAATTTGGTGGTGGCAGAAGGCACAGGATGGTGATAGAAGGCTGCTTGTGCGATTGGAACTGGCATTCAATGGTGTAACACAAGGATGAATGCTGGGTCCCATGTCGTTTGTGAATGTGTGTAAAGAATATAGAACAAGTTAGGGGGAAATGAGAAGCAGAGTTGTCGATGATACGAATATTAGCAAAGTGGTTAATCGTGAGGAAGAAGGTCTTAGGTTGGAGGAGCTCAGAGATGGATTTGACAGATGTCAAATTCAGATAGGGGATGTTGAAACTAACCATGAAAAACGTGAGGTAATGCACATTGGAAGTAACACATCAACGGTTACTCAATGAATGGCAGGACACGAGGAAACCTAGAGGAACAGAGAGACTTTGTATGTTTGGCCACATATCCGTGAAGGCAGCAGAACATCGTGACAATCACAACTTTATTAGTCAAGGCAAAATTGATAAAAGCAGATAAACTGGTGTCACAATTAGACAAGATGGTGAAGAAAGTACTTGCCACGTTTTTTGTCATGAGTCAAAAAGTCGATTATCCAAGTTGGAATGTCATATTATGGCTATATCGAGCATTGGTGAGATCCCATTCAGAATACTGCTTAGAATTATGGTCAACTTCTACAGGAAGGATTTTGTGAAAATTGAAACTGTCCAAAAATGATTGGAACGAATGTTGCGGGGACCTGAGGTCTTGAGTTAAGAGTGGGGATGGGGTAGGCAGAGGCTTTTTCGCTGGAATGTTCCAGGCAGCGCGTAATGTTCTCACCGTTTATAAAATGATGAGAGCTATGGATAGGCAACTGGCCTAAATCGTTTACGCAGGATGGTGAAGTTCAAAACTAGAGGGCACAGGTTTAAGGTGACAGGCACTAAGATACACTAAATAAGGTATAGAAAGTGAGAGAACGATGGTTGATTTCCAACAGGCATTGCTTCAGGTCTGTATTCGGTTTTAAAAAATAAGCATTTTTTTCGTGAAAGTAGTTTGGTAGTTAAGTCGTGAATGGAACGTTAGGGGTACTAAAATTGAGTGATGTACCAATGAATAAGTGAGTGGTTACAATATTGTCCAATGCGGTATGAAATGGAGAATGCCAACTTTATAAGGAATAATCAATAAAAACCTTTTAAATTAAATGTGATGTTGCAGGACTCTGAAATACAAACCGAACTGGCTGTGCTGGGATATGAGTCACATTGACTTTTCTGCAGGAGCATCAACTGATTCGGAAGGCAAAATGTTATTTTTTCATCTGTTCAGCAGTGGCAAAGCCAATATATATATACCTCCATTCCGACAAGCACTTGACAAGGTGAGCATGCATTGCCTGAACGAAACATTCCGGTTCATGAATTTTTTTTACTTTTGAGAAACAGAATGTAGATTAGATTAGATTCCCTACAGCGTGGAAACAGGCCCTTCGGCCCAACAAGTCCACACCGACTCGCCACCCACCCAGACTCATTTCCCCTCTGACTAATATACCTAACACTATGGGCAATTTAGCATGGCCAATTCACCTAATATGCACATTTTTGGAATGCGGGAGGAAACTGGAGCACCCGGAGGAAACCCACGCAGACACGGGGAGAATGTGCAAACTCCACACAGAGAGTCACCTGAGGGGGGAATTGAACCCAGGTCTCTGGCGCTGTGAGGCAGCAGTGCTAACCACTGTGCCACCGTGCCGCCGCAAGCAACAGAAGAATCAACTGAGTGATGATAGGTGCATCATAATGTTTCTATGCAGTTGAGCTGAGGTGATGTCGATTTAACAGTGTGGCCCGGAAAAGTACACCTGGTAAGGCAGCATCCATGGAGCAGGAAAGTTGATGTTTCAAGCATAAGTTCTTCGTCAGGATTGTCGGAAACATTAACAGTCTGGTTCTCAGATGTTGCCTAACTAGTGTGCTTTCTAGCGCCATGCTTCCTGACACTAATCTCCTCGCCTTCTCCTCAGGTGGGATAGTGTTACATACTGTTCCTGAGATGTAACAACATGTTCGTAATGATAGTTTGGATATACAGTTGGAAGCTCATCATTGATGCAATTAATTCTCCCCCTCCCAACCTGCCAAGCACATGCAGGTCCTTCGCCTCCTTCATTGACATTCCCTAAACACCTGACGCCTGAAAGAAGTAGGCTCATCTTCCTCTTGGAATCTTGATGCCACATGGGATCACCAGTTTCCTCATTTGCACTTCCCTCTCATTATTCTAGTTTCATGATTCCAACTCAGCATTGCCCTAATTACCTGCACATCATCATTCCAACCTACCCACTACCCTATCAGAACTAGTATCTTATTCTCCACCTTTACCTTCTCATCGCATTCTCAGCTATCACGCCCCCAAACACACAAACCGCCCATTTATCTCTCAGCCACCACCGCCACAAATCTCATTCCTGATGAAGGATTTATGCCCGAATCATCAGTTCTCCCGCTCCTCGCATGCTGCCTGACCTACTGTGTTTTCTGTCACCACACTGTCGACAGTGAGTTCTAGCATCTGCAGTTCTCACTTTCTCCACGGGGCAGTATTGTGTAAACGTCATAGTATTGGAAAAGTGCAGTTTCAGTGGCTTTCTAAATTGTTAATTTCACTTGCTCAATCGGCTGTAGCTGCAGTATTGTGTGTCTTTCTGCAATTGTCATTACGGCAGGAATGTGATAGCATTGGAAACGGTGCAGAACAGATTTACCAGGATATTGTCTATTCGAAGAGTTTCACTTATGAAGATAGTTTGGACGG
>NC_057717.1:37057027-37066969 GCF_004010195.1 Chiloscyllium plagiosum
TAGTTGATGGATTAAAAGAGCAACTGATAGGTGCCTGCGTCTTTATTACGGGTGTTGATTTCGATTGGGGTAGACAATGCTTGGGAAAGCAATGTCCTATTTAGGTACAAAAAGTTGTCTGGCTATGAACGATGTAAAGTTGGTAGTTTTCCAAAAAAATAATTCAGGCCAGGCTTCTGGAATTAGCAGACAGGCTGGGGTTGTATTTGCCTCTTTCTGTGAGGAAAGGATAGATCAGTCCCGCAATAGCTCAGCATTTAACTAAGCTGGAAAATCCATGAGAATCTGTAGAGATGGTTAAAATTTATTTGAAAATGAAGCAGCTTGAGTTAGACACGAAAGATAAGGAAAGAACACCAGATGTGAAGCAGTTTGAGATACGATTGGAAGTAGAGATAGGGAAGAAGAGAGAGCAGCAGAGCAGAGAGAAAGGGCGACAGAGTTTGAACTTCAGAAGTTGGCAATTATTAAAGGAATTCCGCTTAAAAGGCTGGAGATAAAGTCTGAAGATAAGCTTAATCTGGAAGATAAGCTTAATCTGGAAGAGCATATTGTTCAAACGGCAAGGTTAGCAGCTGAAATGGTTGATTGTTATGAACTGGTCCATAAATCAAGGATGGGCTTCCAGAATCATTTTAAGTCTGAGGGATAGAAACTGGGGCAAAGAGAAATCCTCACGTGGAAAGGGAAAGCTAAATTTCTGTGAAGATCATTCGGATAACTTATCACAGGATAAATAGGAAAACATTGAAGGGAATAAGATCTGAGGTTTTCATTGCGAAAACGTGGGCCACATGAAATCAGTGTTGGAGAACTATGGAAAGCGCTGGAAAGTCAGATGCCGGAAAACGAAACAAGCCTGGATGTTTTGTTGGCATGGCAATAGAAAGCACAGTGGAGGGTGGAAAGCTGCATCAGAGTGCACAAGCCAATAAGAGGTTGGTAAGGGGGAAGTGGCAGATCTGCTTTAAAAATATCCCTGCAAAGTTAAAGTTTATTTACCTTGGCCAGGAGTAGCAGATAGAGAGGTAACAATATTAAGGGACACAGGAATGTGCCTGTCTGTGATGCAGAAGAATGGGGACATGTGTTCTCCCGAAGACATATGCATACGGGAATTCATGGTTGGACGAAACATTGCTCAGTCATGTACAGTGGTGCTAGAGTGGGCAGAAAAGAGTGGAGAATTTGTGGTGGGAGTTCTGGACAAACTCTCAGCTCCAAGAATCCAATTTATGCTTGCAAATGATATAGCTCAATCACCGGTAGGCCTGCTGCCTACTTCAGTTGAAAAGCCAGTCAAGATGCAGGCAAGTGTAGTAACGCAGTACGGTTATCAAAGGAATTTTCTCCGATTGTGTCTTAACGCGATCACAGAGTCACAAGCTGAAGCAGGAGAAATCAAAAGGCACGGATAAGGAAGCTGAAATATGATTATTACAAAATATTTTTTTCAGATAAGCAGGGACAAGCTTTATAAATGCAAGTATATTCAGCTCTGCTATGCTACTGATGTACAGCAGAAAGATGAAAAATTATAGCAGTTGGATCAGAAGACATGTACTTGGAAGGAGAGTGAATGCATCCCCGTGTGACATTACTTAGCAAATGATATGTTAAGGCGGAAACGGAGAGCAACACATATTCAAGCAAGTGAGTAATGGGCAGAACTTTTTCCTCTCGGGTACAGAAAAGTGGTGCTGTGAGTGTCGCATGTGCCACAAATTGGAGGTTAAATATGTTTGAGGAAAGCCGAGGCTGAAGTACAAAGACATTTTTACTGGCCTGGATTGCAGGGGAATGCATTTGAATTTTGCCAGACGTACCATACATTTCAACTAATAGGAAAACCAGGGGAAATAATAAAGCCTGCAACTTTGATAACTATCCCAGCTTTCGAGGAATCTTCCTTAAGTGTCTTCATTCATTGTGTAGGTTCCCTACATCCAATAAAAGATGGGTATAAGTATTAATGAACAGAAATGGTTGGATTGATGAGATTTCCAAATGTTGTTCAATCGTGCAATATGACAGCTAAAAGGATTGTGTTAGAATTACGATTTTTTTTAATACCTAAATGAAGACTACCATCAGAGATACAATTAGCTCAAGTGTCAAACTTCACCTCCAAACGTTTCAAGGAGTATATAGATAAAACGATTCAAATCTACTGTGTATCATCCAGAATCATAGGGTGCACTGGAAAGGTGACGTCAATTATTAAAGACTATGTTGAGGTTTTATGGTTTGGAGTAGCCAGATTATTTCGATAAGGGAGTTGCGTCAGTGCTGTTTGCAATCTGAGATGTACCAAAAGAATCCGCCAAACTAAGTCCATCTAAACCAATTTTGGACATAAGGTAAGAGGATCATTAAACTTTATGAAGGAAAAAAATAATAAGACAGATTACAGAGACCACGAATTTGGACGATGTGTCAAATTTTAGAGTTGGACTAAATAATGTTGGGGAGTTGTCGCGACAGTATTAAAAAGTATCGCAGCAAATGGTGAAGCAGGAAGTGTGTGAGAAATCAAAAAAGCACAATTTTGCCACTGGGAATAAAGCATTTATTTAAATTTCATTAATCGGTGAAACTTTAAAGCAAGGTTTAGAAGACCTTATCAAATTGAAAGGAAATTGAGTGAGGCTATCTACTTGATAGACACTCCAGGCATGAAGGAATCTCACAGAATGTGCGATGGGAATCTGCTCTTACGGTATTTTGGTAGAGAACGAACGCAAGAGGAAAACATGTTATTGATTACGACACACTGGGAAGAACCACTTTCAGGGAATTTTGCATTGGACGTTCCTGAAATAAAATTGAACAATGCAAAAATTATCCAATATTGGTAAAGTTATTCAGCTCTCTTCCAGAAGAAAATCGAAAGCGTTATTTCTCTTGCGTGGGGAGATCTGCTGAAATATACTGGGAATTAATAACCTAATTGTACATGATGTAAATATAGGAGATGCTGTTCTGACTTTGTAACATCCTTGTAGGCATAACCCCCTAAAGTTGTACAAGCTCATAAGGATATGTCACGTATGATCCAAATGGTACATCCGAAGTGAGTTTCAATGAATAGGGTTCACCCATCATCATGGTGCCAAAGGCAGATAAGACCCAACAGTTGTGTGTGGACTATCACAAAATCAATGTTGTTAGAAAGACTTATGCATATACATATCTGCAGTTGGAGAACTGTGTGGAAAACATTGGAAGAGCAACTTACATTTCTATGTTGGACTTCCTCAACGGTTACTGGCAGTGAACTTTGTCAGAAAGATCAAAGGCAATTTTATAACGCCAACTGGTCTGCAGAAATTTAAAGTAATGCTATTTGAACGGAAAACACTTCAGCCACATTTCAGAGGTTAACTGACAGGGTAATTGCCGGATACGCAACTGTGTGGTGTATATAGTGCCTGGTGACACTCAGTGTCTCATGGATTCAATATTTACATCATTTATCGGGCTTGTTCGATCGAATTCGGAAGTCAAACTGGTTTGTAAACCTAGCTGAAAGTGAATCTGCCAAAGCCAAAGTCACCTTCCTGGGATATGTCATTGAACACGGACAAATAGCCCAACGGGATACGAAACGGAAAGTTACAGGGGACGTTTACACATTGTTGACGAAAACAGCAGTACGACGGTTCCCCGGAGTGAGTGGCTTTTACGGAAAGTTTGCGCTGAATGTTAGCAGTGGGACAGCTCCACTCACCGAACTGTTAAAAACAGGCAAGAAATTTCAGTGAATTCAAGACTTTCAAAATGTATTTGACAGACTAAATACTTCGTTAACCATTGCCAAAGTATCAGCCACAACTAATTATAAGAAAGCTTTCAAGGTGCTATCGATGCAAGTGATGTGTGTGTCTCTCTTCTTCTGCCCCTCTAATTTCGACCTGTCAACCTGTTTCATTTTTACTCTGTGTTTATGGGGTTTAATTATCAGGACTGGTGGGCATTTTTGCAAAAGTATAATTAAGTCTATTTTGGATAGCTGAGTTCTGTGGGTATTCTATATTCTGCTCACTGTGTTTCATACCTTAATATTGTGAATAATTTTCTCTCTGTTTTAAAAACCGGAAGTCAACCGAGCTAGTTTTCCAAGTAAATTTTACTATATATTCACCAAAACAAATAACGACGTTACGCACTGCATTGCCTGCATAAGAATGTTTTGAGTGGTGTGGCCGATGCAAAACGGGAGTTGTTTTTTCTCAGAGCAGAGCTGATTGTGAGGAGACATGATTGACGTGTGCGAAATAATGAGGAGCATGGAATTACAGATTGAAGGAAACATTTGCTCTTGATCGATCACGGGTTTGTAGATTTCAGATAAGATGCAGAATGCTTTGAATAGACTGGTATGAAAAATTTGTCAGTCAGCAAGTGATAGACTCTGTAACTCACTCTCTATAAAGATCAGTTAGACAGTTAACCCTTCATTCTTCTCTAATTCCACTGGCCAAAGAGTTTCGAAAAATGCTCAAAGCCGACCATTCCCGCGAGCAACAGTTATTCGATCGATAATTTTATGAAATGGAAAGGTGTCCATGAGTAACGTGCGAGATTATTCGGCTTCCCTCCTGTGATGACGCTGAAATATTGACTCTCACGTTCTTGGGGACATTTAATGAAGGCATTCTTATTACTGCAGATTAGGAACTCATACCATGTTCCGGCTTCAGGAAAATCAGTTTTTTTACTTATTAAAAGTCTGCACAACCTCCGAGCCAGGTAGGATTCTAACCTACAATGTCCGGATTCATCGGAAGACGCGTTATCCATTGCGCCACTGGCCCAACGCACGCGCATGGCCTTAAGAGCTGTGATGTTAACACGGACCTGGTTATTAGCAGTCATGTTCACCAGTTGAACAAGCAATAAAGAAAATCACTGTCACTCCTTCAGTCCAATCTTCATCAACATTCAAAGCAGCGAATTTTACAAAAAAAACCGCATATGTCCTCATGAAGTTTCCATTCACACTCTGTCTGCACAGTCATTCAATGGAATCACTGCTGATCTGATGGATTTCGAATCCACTTCTTCACCATATATGACGTGAACGTGAGCCTCATCAACACCACCTATATAACAGTTAATTTTCAGGGGTTTCGATTACAGTGAATACTGTGAACCGACCAAAAAACAATCCCTTCATGGAAATTAATCCTGTGCAAAGTCAACCATTTAAGGATGGGCAGATGACGTAAAAATCCTCCGCTTCTCTCTGCACAGATGGTTTTCCAAGAATTGACTCTTTGGAGAATTCTTCTTTGTAAGTTAGACTGTCCCATTTGCAGATATTCTCTCAATCCACAAACAAATGTCCTGCTGAAAATTGCTTCACTTAAGCTTAAAACAGTTGACTATATTTTATCACAGCTGATGTCGCAATGTTCCCTGCTCCATGTCAATACAAGTTCTTGCAGGTGAAATTGGAATTCCCAGCCTGATGTCCCACTGCTTCTTGATGTGTGGGAAATGAAGCTGCCTTCGTTCAGGCTGGAGCTTTTAGTCTCGATATTTCACGTGCCTCTGTATCATCACATAATGGCATTCCGCTCACCGACTGCATCTTTGCAGCTACATACTTGCGTTCATCGCCATCACCATTTCCAAATAGTTTTGTGTGCAATGCGACTCAATTTCTCTGATTTCACGCCTGGGAATTGGTATTATATAACATGCCATTTCAATGAGTGAGGAAATTGGTGAAGTAACCGATGTAAAATACAGTGTTATTGAGAAATATATTTCAGCAATGCCCTGCAGTATCCAATGACCCTTTTTTAGTTTTGTCGATATCTAGAAACCGTAATCTCATACAACCTCAGTGTTGCAATTCCTACCGTCTCTCGGGGCATAGAAGTTAAAAATTCAACCGAATCTGAGTTCCCACATCTCAGTCACTGTTTGACAAGTATTCATTCGTGCGTGTGGTTCTGTTCCTGACATAAATTCTGCCACAATCCTTATTGCTTTTTGCATCGTGTTTTGCCATGTGGCGCCAGGATCATGAAATGGTTCTTCCTTGGCATTATCAACACTGCAAATTCTGTTCGAATCACAGTGACAGCAATCGGCATTTTTCACGTTTTTCTCCATGTAATATGTGCTCATCAAACGCTGGGAACATCAATCTTTGTTTAACATAAAAATACTCTTCGTAGTGATAAATTTCCTTCTTCAAACACCCACTGTCTCACATCTTTGCGTTTCAAATATCATAACCACCCTTTATGGGAGAGCTCTCTCTCTCCCACAGTAACTAACCCTCTTAAACGGCCACCCTCTCCTTTCATTGTGGTATTGCACAATATAGTACTCACATTTACACTGTTCATTCTGTACTGCTGCGGTCACTGTTTTGGGTGAAAGTGCCCCAATCCCATGGTCGGCATCTTCAAGCAATTCAATCCATTTAGATGCAGCTGTTCTGTGATTAATTCTCGTGGAGCAGCTTTTCTTGACAAGGAAAAGAGATTACTGGAACATCGAGCTCAGTATAAGAGCACAGCGCAATATTGAGCAAAAGATGTTTTATTGCAAAAGACAAGTTTCTGTGGCTTTCTACAGTCACTTATTTCATTTGTTCATTCGGTTCCCCTGAAATATTGCCTGCAGCTTTGCAATTCACATTACAGCAGTCATGTGATCTCACTGGAAACCGTGCAGAAATTTACCAAGTTGAAAAGTTTAGGCTATGAAGACAGATTGTTTTGACTGGGGTCGTATACTTAAGGCAGAGGAAACTGTGAGGATACATGTTTCATATGCACTAAATAATGAGCGACATTGACAATGCAGACTAAAAGAAACGTTTCCTCTTGACCGATCAACAGGGGCATAGACTGAACTTAAGAGGTGGAAAGGGTTGAGGAGGTATGCAGAAAAATCTCATCAGCAAGCGGATGGTTGAATCTGGAGTTCACTGTCTGCAAGGATGCACAGAGGTGAAACCACATAACCTTCAGAAATACTCGGATCTGAACTTGAGATGTTAATGCACGTAAGACCAAGAGATAAAAATGAATAAAGACAGTCAAGAGATTGCTTCTGACGAAAGCATGTACAACGAGCTTGATGGCTGTCATTCCACATATGACGTGGTACTTGTGTCACTGTCCGTGGTAAGCTAGCAGTTCCATTTTTTTCGCTTTCTTCGCTGTGACCCGGGTTTGAGTCTCCGTCCAGGAGTCGGGGTTTGTTTTGTTCCTGTCAGCGCCATCAGCAAAAGCAGACCATCTGAATGTGGAGTGCTTTTAATACCTTGGATAATTAAATACACCGTGAAATGAGAGACGATGTCCGAGCCTCTTAAAGAATGGGGATGGTGCCTCGGCAGTCTCTGCTCATTCAGACAGTTCACTTTCCAGTCTCCTCTAATTCCGCTTCTTAAAGATTTTCCCAGGTTTATCAAAGCTGAGACTAGGCTCTGTGTCTTGTTTCCTTGACAATCGCTGCTGCCAAAGTGAACCTCGAAAAGTTTGCATATGCAAAGGGCAGCGTGAGCGACGAATTCAGCTCCCCTCCAGTGATGACTCTGGGATATTGACTCTGACGTTCGCAGGGACATTTAATGAAGGGAGTCTCGGAGACTTCTACGAATCCCACGATCAGTAACCCAGCTTTAGGTCACTCCTCCAATTTCACTGAGGCATTTGGCAATCAAGCACTCGCATTGACATTGTCAGTCTGTGCAGCTTCAATCAATGTTGTTGGGGGAACGTGACCCAATCCCACAAAGAGGACCCCAAAACCAGTCGATCTATTTACATACTGCTGTTATGAGATCAGTGCTCACGTAGCAGTTTTTACTGACATGTACCAGAGATTTCTGGAACATCAGGCTCAGGAAAAGAACACACTGCAGTATTCAACAAAGGATTTTTTTTGGAAACGATCTGTTTCTCTGATCTAATTTCAATGGAGATAAGGAGATTGTGAGGATACATGATTGAAATGTGCTCAGCAATGAGAGATAAAGAAATGTTTCCTCTCGGTCAAACAGCAAGGGGTGTAGACTAAATGTAAGATGCAGAAAGTTTTCAAACGATGAGCATGAAATACTTTATCAACCAGTGGTGGTAGAATAAATCTGCAACTCATTGTGATGAAATCAACACAACCTTCAGAGGTATTCAATCTGTATTTGTGATGTTAAGGCATACAAGGCAAAGGGATGGAAAATGGAATGAATATCGTCAAGCAGTTGTTTCTGCCAAGAAGCCGTCCAACACGTTTGAGGTCTGCCACCCTACCTGTGCGTCTGACCGCTGCACTCGTCCTAGGTCGTGTAGTGGTTCTGAATTGGCACTTTTACCACTGCGGTCCGGCTTCAATTCCAAGTCAGGGCTGTTTTGTTCGGCATCAACATCATGGGCCTCTGTGATAGGATTCCTTTCAATGCTTCGAATCAATCAATGTCGCTACGAATAACAGTGTCAATGTCCCAGCCTCTTAAAGAAGGAGAAGATGTCACTCCATCAACCAACATGAGGCTGAGATATTTATTTTGTTTCATTGCCATTTCGAGGAGCCGCAGCGATTGGGTCGTTCGCGCTGTGAAATTGAAAAGTGCCGATTCGCAGTATGTGGGACTATTTGGTCTTCCGTACTTGTGATGACGCTGCGACATTGACTGTGATGTCATCCGGGACGTGTACTGAAAGAGATTCTCGTGTCAGCGTATCAGGAACTCAAACTTCATCTCGGCTCAGAACAATGAGGAAGAATAGGTGGCGACTGTAAAAAATGCCTGTGTTAACCGCGAGCTAGAGAGGAGTGAAACCTACAATGTTCTGATCTGGAGTCAGGCACTTCAGATTTTGCGTCACTTGCCCCACATGTGCTTCACACTTTCATGCTTCAGAGTTGTGATGTTTACATGGACAGGCAAAATAATAGTCAAATTCAACAATTTAACCAGGAAAGAAAATCACCACCACTGTGTCAGTCCAACACGCCCCACTTTGTGTTTCAGCACGATGCAGGATGAAAACAAATCTGTTGTGATGAAGCTTCCATTCAGCCTTTTGTCTGTTTAGCTTATTGAATGGGATCATCGCTGATCCTGTAAATTTCAACATTAGTTTCCTGCTTTTCCTCCATAAATCAAGATAAACTCGAGCATAATGGCAATCAAATAGAGTCATAGAGTCATAGAGATGTACAGCATGGAAACAGACTCTTTGGTATTAATCGTCCATGCTGACCAGATATCACAACCCAATCTAGTCCGTATCCCTCCAAACCTTTGCTATTCGTATATCTATCCAAATGCCTGTTAAATGTTGCAATTGCACCAGCCGACGCCACTTCCTCTGGCAGAAAATTCCATACATTTATCACTCTCTGTGTGAAAACGGTGCCCCCCGTTGGTCTCAGTTTTTCTTTCCACTTTCACACTAAACCTTTAATTTTGGACTCACACACCCCATGGAAAAGACTTTTTCTATTTACCTTATCTATGACCCTCAAAATATTGGAAAACTCAAAGATGTCACCCATCAACCTCCGACGCTTCAGGGAAAATAGTCCAAGCCTGTTAAGCCTCTCCCTATATCGCAAATCCTCCAAACCTGGCATTTTGTTTCTGAATCCTTTCAAGTTTCGTAACTACTTTCGGATAGGAAGGAGACTGGAAATGCACGCAATATTCCAACAGTGGCCTAACCAATGTCTTATACAGCCGCAACATGACCTCCGAAATCATGTACTCAATATTCTGATCAATAAATGAAAGCATACCAAACGCCTTCTTCATTATCCTATCTACCTGCGACTCCACTTTCAACGATCTATGAAACTACACTCCAAGATCTCTTTGTTCAGCAACGCTCTCTCGGATCTTACCATGAAGTGTATAAGTCCTGCTTTGATTTGCTTTCCCAAAATGCAGCACCTCACATTTATCTGAAT
>NC_057717.1:37067469-37074447 GCF_004010195.1 Chiloscyllium plagiosum
ACTCGCCATTTCCAGGAAAGTTTGTAACTGGATTCTTGTGGCTGGCGGGGGAAGCTGAGTAATGACTGCTATTCGTTCTTTGGACAGCTCCCGAGGCAATGTGAGAGTTTGTATTCCAAGTACTGTACTTTGAATTGGCACGGTTGAATTTTCTCCATTGAAACCCTGTATCCACCTTTTGCGAGACAGCAGAGTAATGTACACTGTCCTGAATGTATCATTCTGCGGAGGTGGAAGGCATCAACAAATCGCCCATCAAGGGCGGTGCAGTAGCAAAGCCAGGTATTGGGTGGAGAGGGTGTGACCTTCTGCAGCAGCATCGACAGTGGGGCTCTTCGTGTAACCCTTAGATGCCTAGTCCATGCGTACTAGCAGCCGCTGTACAGAATTGCAAAAACATACTGGCTCTCAGAGGACAATTTAATAGAGAACAAGGCTAAGTAAAAGTCGATCACAGAAGAGGACGTGACAGAAACAGGGATGCGAGTGAGTATGGCGTTAGTGTCCGGGACCACTGGAGTCTAGGTAGCCACAATTGCATTGACAGTCCGCAGATACCGGACAAAACGCAACCTCCCTGGTCCCTCGGGTTTTGGAACGGGCAGGATGTGTGTATTGCATGGAATGGTAGCAGGAATTAGGAAACCCTTTTGTTGGAGGCAGTCAATAACCAGCTTGATCCCTTCTATTGCTGCTGGTGACAGGGAGTATTGTTTTATAAATGGCAGGATGGTTCCCTGTTTGAATATGACAGCGTGTGGTGGGGCGAACATCACATGGCCTGCATCGTTGGGGTGCAGTGCCCACAGTAATGCTGGACGATCAGCGAGCAAAAGGGGGTTTTTGTAGGAAGAGGCAGTGCTTGGGGTTTGGGTGGTAAAAGTGGCCTGGAGTGTTATTGGATTACAGTGCAAACAAAACTCACCCTGCCCAAGTTGGGCAACATCTACAAAGGGGACGTGGGTCTGACTGATGGGCGCGAAGTAGCGGGGTCGCTATCTTAACAACATCACAATCAAGGCATAAATTGTTGGAGAACCACGGGCTCGTGGCAATGAAGGAAAGGTCTGCAAGTGCCGTCAGGCTGTTGTAGAAGTGTGTAGCCTGTTTCATGATGAGTTGCACTTCTGCTGCCAGCCCCTGTTGTCCCACAATGCAGAGGATGGTGAGTACTAGCGGGGAGATGAGGGAAACGTGAGGTTCTGCGAATGTAGCATATTCCCATTCCTGCTGACTGTAAGCTGTGCAGTGAAAGTCACTGAAAATACGACCTGTCAGTTTCACCCTGCGAGGGAGAGACAAAACTGGGGATCGGCTATTCCCCCGTTGGAAACAGGGAAAGGAGGATGTCGGGAAGAACGAAGGGTAGGTCCATTGCAGCATGACCATGCAAAGCAGGAGTTTGCTTGCTCGGAGGGTTCAGAGCTACCAGAAATCCCTGACCGCAGCACGGAATAATTGACGCCCGGCGTCTCCAGTATGAGAACCTCAGTGGAATAGTGGCATTCAGTTTACACAAGCCCTGCCGGGCCAGGAAGACAGCTGGGCAAGAGGCGGAAATAATAGCAGGATCAGTGACCGTGGCAGGTCCAATGCTTAAGATAATGTTTTGGGAAAGTGGCTCTCGACAGTCCAGACGGCTTTGGAACTCATGGAAAGTCACGAGCCCGGAGGCACGGACAAATGGGTGGCCCAAGAATCCACCACAAAGGGAATTAGTCGCACTCCCCACCTCCACATCTGGCATCGGAATTTCGGACAGGGCATTGGAGTGACAGTCCTAGTTAGATACTGGAGAACAGGGACAGGGATCAACCACAGTGTAGGCAGTCTGTTGAAGCTGTCTCTGTGGTGTGGTGAGCCATTGTCCTGCCTGTGGAGAGTCTGGGTGGGTAGGGGTGTGGGCGCTATTTTCCTGGGTCTGGGCCAGCACTGTTTCGCCCAGTGTCCCAATTTCCTATTATTCCAGCTCTGTCTCTTTTGAATAGCCCTAGTTTGCTGCACAGGCGGTGTGCCTGTGGTGGTCCAGTTGGGTGTTCCGCAGGAATGCGCCAGTCTGTATTGGCGTGGAGAACAGCCCATTCCGGTCCAAGTTACTAAGTGCAGTTAAACTGTCCAACCACATTGTCATTTATCAAATGAGATTGTGCAACGTAAAAACGTAAGCATATGTTGGGTCTGCACGGCAGGATTTTCGTTCTCTGCTAATGCAATGTCAGCCGAGTAGACCCAGACCTCCTGAAAGAGGGCAATGACATCGGGAAAGGGCTCGTCTCCTCTCTGCAGACACGGGGTAACAGCACAAAATCGGCGTGCTGACATACACTGGCCATAATTGCCCGACTGACGGTACTGTTCAGCGATTTTTCCCAGTCTGCAACGGTGCCCCACGGTTGGATGGGGAAGTCAGTAATGGGGTAATGGTTGCCCAGTCGGCCCCATGCGCAAGTTGCAATAGGGTCTGCACATCTTGGGGCAGACAGCGGCATTTAGAGGAAATTTGGAGTAGCAGATTGTAGAATGGGGCAGTCACTTCAACGGGTCTGGACATCTTGGAGAATAGCCTGAATCTCTGCATTGGTCCAGGTCTTATCTGGGGAGTGGACACATTCATGATGGCGGGAAATCTGGCAGTTCGTTCCTGTATTTTAGGGCAGAACCCGTGGTACGTGTGTGTCTGGCGTTATCATTTGTGATAGGCAGCCGTGGTGACTCAGACTGCCCAGTCGCCATTGTGTCCCACTGCGGGCTCGCTGTGGGGCTGCGAAGTAAAAAAAATGCAGCCATTTCCTTCACAACTGGTCTGGCTCTGGAGCCAGTATGCGAAGTTTCGGGTTCTGTAGGGATTAGGGTAGCATGGCCGTGTCTGGAATTATTGGGATCTCCATTGTCGGTTGTTATTGCAGCGGTCTTTCGCCTTAGTGGTCTGATGCTGCTGGCCAACTTGTCGAAATTTTGCAAGACACTGCATGTCCAAGCAGGGGTCACCGTGCCCACCCGTAATGACCGTCATCCAATAATCAATCTTATCCAATTTAAGTGAAAACACCTCCCCACCCCCTTTAATGTGATCAATTTCCTGGGGGCCAGATGTAAAGGTGTCCTCGAAAGAGGATAAAGTAACCACTGTCCCGTGTCTTTTAGCACGTTGTTTGCCGGTGAACCACGTGCAACAAGAGCATCGCCGACATGTATTTTGAAGTTCACGTATTTACACGCCTCCTCCACGTTGTGTTGTTCAACTTAGGCCCTGGGTCCTTCTCACCGCCTGGCTCGGGTTGCCCATCTCCCACAGCTAGCACTTCCCAGCAGAGGGTGGATTTCCTTGCCCCCATGGCGTACTGGACGTCCTGGTTTGACTGCTCATACTGCACTTCAGCTTTCGAGAAATGACAGAAGGAGCACTCACAAGACACACGGGCAGTGAGTGATTGACAGGTCAAGCAATAAAGTATAATTGAGCGTGTATTCGCTGACCACACTGTAAACTGTTATCTGAAGGATAAATACAATGAGATGAGACACCTGAAACTGACAAGACAAGTACTCAGCAGCCACAAAACAGACACATCCAAAACAAGCACTCAAAAAACACAAGACAGAAAACAGTGAACTGGTGGGGCCCGTGTCAATTTGCTTCGAGCTGAGGATTTCTTAGGATTCAAGCGAAAAAATTAATCAGCGGTCTCTTATTCTAGCAGTAGGTAGATTAGAATTGTGCCGACCCTCCTCAGTCGTCCAGATTTTTGCTGTCGGTATGACCCACTGGGCCACGGTTGACGACCAGGTCCGAATCGGGCTAAGGTATGATCAAAGTTCGCTTAACTGTAGAGATTATAGTTTGTCGAAACTATACCATATCGGAGAAATTAGCTCAATAAAGCGGAGATCACAAAACACAGAGCGAAGTTAAATTAACAAGTAGCTTATTAGAATGGCGATATCGCAGAAGAGAAATTGACCAAGCTGAAGCAGAACAGACGGTCTCTCCAGGTCTGCGAAACTCTCTTCCCCGAAATGAGAATCAAGCCAGGTTTTATGGGAATATACTACAATGCTGATAGTTAAAAATAAGGAAAATACAATTGACTTGATTGTCAAGTAATCAACTTACGATGGTGCTAACAGCAAAACAGTCATTCGAAGAATGTCGTGAATGTCGATACAATCAAGTATCCAGCAGCATCAGTCTGTTTTATAATAGGATCAGGAGATTCGAGCTCTCTTCGTGGGTTTGTGAGAATGTATCTTTTCTTGGCAGTAAGGTGCTTCCATTGCTGCTCTCCAGTGATGAGCAAGGTATTCTGGTGCGTCTGAGTCTGACCTGAGTTCGTGTGGCTTTGGTATCATTGGGGTATAAGACTTCCCTTAGGGCTTTGGACAGCTGTGTTTATCGGGTCTTGGAAGCTTATTGATAGTTTGTCTTGGGAAGTATATGCCCTGATCTGCGAATGATTGTGGTCATGTATGATTTCCATTGTCAGACTGTTCGGTCAATGCTGAGGCGTTCTGGGTGTTCGTTGTATTACTTGGACAGGCTTGAGTTTCTATGTTCGGATCCGTCACGCTGTGTGTGTAGGCATGGTTGCAGATCCTTTCCCACACTGTGGTTAAAAAAAAACTTAAAGATCTGCAAAGGTGTTAAATTAAAAGTTCTTAATTGAACAACAACCTGTTAACATGAGGACAAGGCATTCAGCTGTTCCATAGATGGGAAGGTATGCACTTGGGGATTCAACCTAATATCACGCAAACACCTTCATCACAGGGAGAGAAGGTTTGTTTGGTCTGTTTGTGAAGGAATAAACTTCACAGTCCCGCCTAATATGACCGGTAGACCTGACACTGGAGAGACATTATTCGTCTGCTCTTTGTATGAGAAGGAATTTATTACATCAGCAAAGCTTCAGATACACAAGAGTGGCCACACTGTAGAGAGACCTGCACTGAGTGTCGTAAGGGATTCACTTTGTCATCCCTATTCAGTGAGCACTATCATATTCGCAATAGCGAGAAACGTTTATTTGCTCCTTGTGTGGGAAGGGATTAACTCTCAGCAGATATGGGCTTGTTCCCACACATGATACAACATTTTAGTATTCCGACTTTGAAAGAGCTTTAGGAGTAGCAATGATTTGATGAAAGACCAGAAAACTCACAAGAATTAGAATTCCTACGGTGCAGAAACAGTCCTTTCGGCGCAACAAGTCCACACCAACCCTCCAAAGAGCACTCAGACACATTTCCCTATTTTATATTTACATTGACTAATAACCTACGCTGTGGGTAATTTATCATGGCCAATTCATCTAACATGTGCACTGTCTTGGAGGAAATTTCACAACCCGGAGCAAAATCCTGCAGACACGTGGAGAATGTGCAAATGCCACACAGACAGGCCTCCGAGGCTGGAATCAAAGCCAGTCCTTCATGCTCTGAGGCAACAGTACGAAACACTGAGCCATATTGTGTGCAGCGGCAGTTCAATTGCACTGTGGGTAGCAAGGAATTTAATGACACATTCACACTTCTGACAGCCCTGTTAGATCGCATCGATTTAGCTCAATTAGCCGGCTTGTTGGCTTGTAGCACAGTGTAATACCAGCAGCGTGGTTTCAGTTCCCATCACTAGTTTGAGGTTAATTAAGAGGTTCTCTTGAGCGCGTCCCCCACGTGAGGACTGGCGATGTTCTAGTAAAATCACCACCAGTCCATTCTTTCTGTAATGAAGGGACCACTCCCTTTGGTCTCCTTGTTCAAACTTCTCGTTTATGCTGTCAGCGAATGAGAAATTTTGATAAATATGCTGACTCCACAGCCAACACTAATTTCTCCAGAATTGTAAATATAAAAATAATACATTGGCTCTGGATGTAGATTTGCTTGCTGAGATGGAAGGTTTTCCCACTGATTTCTCTCCAATTAGAGGAGAGAGGAATGGTCGATTTCCATTCATTGCCCTGCTTTTGGTCCATCTCTTCGTTGTTAAGGCGAGATTCGACATTTCTGAATGTTCTTCACATGCAAATGAAGGACTTGTGAAGTGTCGTCTCTTTTGTAGGAGATAGAGCAGCTAAATTGGGCTGATGCACAATGGGAACCCAGTCTCACAGTGACAGTAAAAGGTTGTCTTCTCATCAGCATGAATATGTTGATAGGACCCTAGTTCCTGGGAACTAAAAATGCATTTCCAACACTGTGTAATTTAAACAAGTAGGAAGTGCGACATACTTCCAAAACAGAATGGTGAGGTGATTGGAGGGGCATTTGCTGCGGCAGAATTCTTCTTTGTATCTGCTGCCAATGACCTTCTAGATGAATACAATCAGTCACTGGGTTGATTATGGCAGGAGGAGAGTCGATTTTCTGGGTTTGCTCGCTGAGCTGTAGGTTTGATATCCAGACGTTTCGTTACCTGGTTAGGTAACATCATCAATGACGACCTCCAAGTGAAGCGAAGCTGTTGTCTCCTGCTTTCTATTTATATCTTTCTCCTGGATGGGGTTCCTGACGTGATGTCATTTCCTGTTCGTTTTCTGAGGGCTGATAGATGGCATCTAGATCTATGTGTTTGTTTATGGCGTTGTGGTTGGAGTGCCAGGCCTCGAGGAATCCTCTCGCATGCATTTGCTTAGCCTGTCCTCGGATAGATGTGTTGTCCCATTCGAAATGGTGACTTTTTTCATCCGTGTTTATGGCTACGAGGGAGAGAGTATTGTGTCTTTTTGTGGCTAGCTGGTGTTCGTGTACCTGGTCGCTAACTCTCTTTCCTGTTTGTCCTATGTAGCGTTTGTCGCCGTCCTTGCATGGAATTTTGTAGATGACGTTGGTTTGGTCCATGGAAGAAACGCAACAAACGATCAGACAGACAGTTGCACCTACTCTGAGCCGAAAGAGGGAAGGAAACAAACTGAACACACAAGAAAAGAAAGCTCTATAAAACCTAATAAAAGACAAAAAACATCGTTATATTACCTG
>NC_057717.1:37075359-37098972 GCF_004010195.1 Chiloscyllium plagiosum
CGCACTGTACGTTTTGAGTATCCGTTTTTCTTGAATACATTGTTTAGGTGGATTTCCTCTGTTTTGCGTAGTTCGTCTGTGCTGTGCTGTGTGGTGGCTCGTTGGAATAGTGTTCTGATACAACGTCGTTTGTGTGTATTGGGATGGTTGCTGGTGGAGAACAAATTGAGACTGAACTTCACCAGCAACCAGAGCTTAAAAATGTGTTGCTGGAAAAGCACAGCAGGTCAGGCAGTATCAAATGAGCAGGAGAATCGACGTTTCGGGCTTCCTGAAGAAGGGCTTATACCCGAAAGGTCGATTCTCCTGCTCTTTTGATGCTGCCTGATCTGCTGCGCTTTTCCAGCAACACATTTTTAAGCTCTGATCCCCAGCATCTGCAGTCCTCAATTTGTTCTCCACCAGCAACCATCCCAATACACACAAACGACGTTGTATCAGAACACTATTCCAACGAGCCACCACACAGCACAGCACAGACGAACTACGCAAAACAGAGGAAATCCACCTAAACAATGTATTCAAGAAAAACGGATACTCAAAACGTACAGTGCGCAGATTCCTCAAGAACAAACCACGACAAGCAGACCAAACACAGCCAGAAAACCCTAACCGCCTTACCATACATCAAAGAAGTTTCAGAAATGACAGCCAGACTACTAAGGCAGCTCAGAATCCTAGTAGCACACAAACCTACCAACACTCTCAAACAAAACCTAACAAACTTAAAAAGCCCAGTACATCCCATGGACAAAATCAACGTCATCTGCAAACTTCCATGCAAGGACTGCCACAAACACTACATAGGACAAACAGGAAGAAGGTTAGCCACCAGATTACATGAACACCAGCTAGCCACAAAAAGACACGACCCTCTCTCCCTCGTGGCCCTATACACGGATGAAAAAAGCCACGATTTCGACTGGGACAACACATCTATCCTGGGATAGGCCAAGCAAAGGCATGCGAGAGAATTCCTCGAGGCCTGGCATTCCGACCACAACGCCATAAACAAGCACATAGATCTAGATGCCATCTATCAACCCCTCAGAAAACAATCAGGAAATGATATCACCATAAACCCCAGGAACCCCATCCAGGAGAACGATATAAATAGAAAACAGGGGACAACAGCATCGTTTCACTTGGAGGTCGCCACTGATTATGTTACCTAGCCAGGTAACGAAACGTCTGGATATCAAACCCACAGCTCAGCGAGCAAACCTGCACCCTAAATCTCAACCTGAGCTACAAACCTTCAGTGGAATTTCTGTGTATAACCAGGAATTGGTTTCCAGTCAGATAATTCACAAGAAGAGAAATCGGTCTTCATTTCTTGACTGGGTGGTGTATGCATGTCGATGCAAATTCGTAGTGCAAAACAGGGAGCCCCAGTGATGCTGCCACGAACCCTTGTGACCTGACGTATATACATTCTTTAGCTTGTTTTCCAATTCAGAACCAACTCCAGCAACAATATTTCCCTCTCCAAGCTTCCAAAGAGTTGGTTCTATCGCCCTACTTTTCGAGGTGGAGAAAGCGGAGCTGTAATTATCTGATGTTTGTTTTTGAGCAGGGCGTGCTGCTGGAAGGAACAGAATAGGTTGATGTTGACAGATGCTTGGTTTGAGGCGCTGAGCTGCGGTGAAGGCGCGATAGCTTAAAGGCATTGTCCATCTTATCGGATTAAAGATCCAGGGCAAGAAACGACCAGAAGTTTCTCGCTGGCTCCAGTGGTCCATTACTCAAAGTCAGTGCCATAAATAAAACGGTGTAAAGTTCCAACAGTGAAGAGGGTGACTGTGAAGCCGGCACGTGAGGCCACATATCTTTCCTTTGTCATTGAAAGACACTGCTGCACAAAGTGGAGAATTCAGTGAATGAGATTATCTTTCATGAGTTTTCACCTTCTGAGGCTTCCCATTGCTGCTAGTGTCCATGCAAATATCAGAACTCTGCAGCATGTGTTTGGTATGCACAGGCCAAGAAGCAGAACAGATTTGTCTCTTGGTTGGTTGGAATGCCACTTCCAGCTTCGTTATACTTCCAAACTCACCGTCCTTATTGTACTGAAGCGGAGATGATTTTTGGATTAGTGGTCTGCAGGAAGGAGGATCCTTTAACTGCGTCGCGTCAGCAATTTTATTGAGAATACCAGAGTCAATCTTACATCGCTTTCAGAGGTGTGGAAGCTGAAATAGCCCCAACCGAGGTTTATGAACTCTTTGGGAAGCGGAATAAGGAGAATGAAGCGTGAACTATCGAAGTGAACAGAGTCAGTCTGTAAACATGCTCTTAGTTTCCAAATGAGGCCTCAGGTTCTTGGCGACACTAGCTGTTCCGAGATATTGATTCCCGTCAGACCTGCTCTGCTTTTGCAGTTTCACTCTCAGGAGTAATAAATCTGAAATTTCGCACCTGGATTCAGAACCCGGGCAGTGTTGTTAGAAGAGCCGAATCCTACACACTGTACCACCAGGGATGCAGGCAAGAGAGCCTTAATCGTTAGTTAAGGAAACAGCTTTCGGCTTTTTTTTAGTATTCATTGGAGATAAGTTTCTCCTCTAAAACGATGGAGTCATCGAGTTTTTACACACTGATAGAGGCCCATTATCCCGGTTACCAGCACTTGGCCTGTATAATTGAGTGTTCTTCAGTTACATGTGGTCATCTCAATAATATTTTCCCTGGAACATTTTAAACGTAAACGACACAATAAATTGGACTGAATTTTGAGATGGGAAACAAAAGCAGAAGAGTGCCGAGAAAGCTCACCAGTTCTGGAGCATCTGTGAGGAGAAATCAGAGCGAACACTATGGGTTCGGTGAAACGTCCTCTGACACAGGTCTTCCAGCTGTGTGCTTTTGTGTGAGATTGAAATATGTATTCATGTGCCATCGGGGAACTGAGCCTCATTTTCACCGACACAAAGAGTCATACGACACGACCCCCAGGAATGAGCAAATTTCACAATCACCGGGATTGAAATGGATCGACTGGTTTCAAGGTCCCGATCATGGGATGGGACACGTCAACCCATCAAGAACGACAGCATCAGCGCAGACAGAATAGTGCCGATGTGTGCATTAGATTATGGAATGGCTTAGTAAAATGGGAGGAGCAATGTAAAGGAGGGTTATTGACCACGGAAGGGAGGGAAATCACTGAAAATGCGTGGGTTTGAATTCTGATATATGAAATGGAGAAGTGTCATATTTCGCATAAGTAACCAGTGTTGCAGAATATCATATAATCTCTTGTTCCCAGGGCTAAACTTAGAGAGACTGAGTGGCGCAATAGTGAAGATCAAACTGCAAATGGGCATGATGTGACGGTATAAAGTTCCATGAAATGCCGGTGCTGGGACTCCAACCTCACCGGTCGTAACTTCTATTGACATGGAACAGGGAGCAGTGTGATATCAGATTGGGACCTCCATCACATATGGATCAGCTTCAGTTGGCATAAAGCAAGGGGCATTGTGGCAGTAGGCTAGAAGTTCCAACCTCACCTGGAGCAGATTGTATTGAGAAGGAGCACAGAGCAAAGAGACATCAAGTTGGGAGAAAGGATGTTCAGTTATCTTAATCTGAATTAAAATAGTATCTAACAGGAACCATGTTTGTACATTGAGTGAATATCTGTCCCATGTAAATCTCTGAAAAATAAGGGAAAATGTGGCAAAGATTCAGATCGTGCAGGAGAACCTGTGCAGAAAGAAACGCTGGTAATATTTTCTTTTTCTGACGTTTATCAGAAGACTGACTGCGTATTTCGAGAAATTGCAGCAAGCGATTTTCATCTCGTGTCACGTTATTAAATTTCCTGAAAACCCACGCAGGTCATTGAAGCAAACTAAACTTCAAAGCATTAACGGTATATAATTAGCTCAAAGGGAGAGGACAGAGGATGGTGCTGGAAGGTTGTTTTTCAGGCTGGAGTTCCGTGACCAGTGGAGTGCTACAAGGATCGGTGTTGCGTCCTCTACTTTTTGTCATTTAATTGGAGGTGCCGTGGACAGCGAAGAGAGTTACCACAGATTAGAAAAGGATCTTGACCATTTGGGCCAATCGGCTGAGAAGTGGCAGATGGAGTTTAATTCTGATAAATATGAGGCGCTGCATTTTGGGAAAGCAAATCAAAGCAGGACTTATACACTTAATGGTAAGGTCCGAGAGAGCGTTGCTGAACAATGAGATCTTGGAGTGCAGTTTCATAGATCGTTGAAAGTGGAGTCGCAGGTAGCTAGGATAATGAAGAAGGCGTTTGGTATGCTTTCATTTATTGATCAGAGTCTTGAGTACATGATTTGGGAGGTCATGTTGCGGCTGTATAAGTCATTGGTTAGGCCACTGTTGGATTATTGCGTGCATTTCCGGTCTCCTTCCTATCCGAAAGTAGTTACGAAACTTGAAAGGGTTCAGAAAAAAAATGCCAGGATTGGAGGATTTGCGATATAGGAAGAGGCTTAAGAGGCTTGGACTGTTTTCCCTGGAGCGTCGGAGGCTGATGGCTGACTTCTTAGAGTTTTTCAATATTATGAGGGTCTTAGATAAGGTAAATAGAAAAAGTCTTTTCATGGGGTCTGTGAGTCCAAAATTAAAGGTTTAGTGTGAAAGTGGAAAGAAAAAAATGAGATCGACGGGGGGCAACGTTTTCACCCAGAGAGTGATAAATGTATGGAATGTGCTACCAGAGGGCGTGGTGTAGGCTGGTACAATTGCAACATTTAACAGGCATTTGGATAGATGTACGAATAGGAAGAGTTTGGAGGGATACGGACTAGATTGGTTTGTGATATCTGGTCAGCATGGACGAGTAATACAAAGGGTCTGTTTCCATGCTGTACATCTCTATGACTCTATGACTCTATTTGATGTTGCCATTATGCTCGAGTTAATCTTGATTTATGGAGGAAAAACAGGAAACTAATGTTGAAATTTACAGGATCAGCGATGATCCCATTCAATAAGCTGAACAGACAAAAGGCTGAATGGAAGCTTCATCATGATAGATATGTTTTCATTATGCATCGTGCTGAAACACAATGTGGGGAGGGTTGGACTGAACCAGTGGTGGTGATTTTGTTTCCTGGTTAAATTGTTGAATTTGACTGTTATTTTGCCTGTCCATGTAAACATCACAACTCTGAAGCATGAAAGCGTGAAGCACATGAGGGGAAAGTGGCGCAAAATCTAAAGTGCCTGACTTCAGATCAGAAGTGTTTCACTCCTCTCTAGCTCGAGGTTAACGCAGGTATTTTTTACAGTCACCACCTAATCGTCCTCATTGTTCTGAGCCGAGATGATGTTTGAGTTCCTGATATGCTGACACGAGAATCTCTTTCAGTACACGTCCCGGATGACATCACAGTCAATGTCGCAGTGTCATCACAAGTACGGAAGACCAAATAGTCCCACATAATGCGAATTGGCACTTTTCAATTTCACAGAGCGAACGACCCAATTGCTGCGGCTCCTCGAAATGGCAAGGAAACAAAATAAATATCTCAGCCTCATGTTGGTTGATGGAGTGACGAGGCACCTTCTCCTTCTTTAAGAGGCTGGGGCATTGACACTGTTATTCATAGCGACATTGATTGATTCGAAGCATTGAAAGGAATCCTATCACAGATGCCCATGATGTTGATGCCGAACAAAACAGCCCTTACTGGGAATTGAAGCCGGACAGCAGTGGTAAAAGTGCCAATTCAGAACCACTACACGACCAGGGGCGAGTACAGCGGTCAGACGCACAGGTAGAGTGACAGACCTCAAACGTGTTGGACGGGTTCTTGGCAGAAACAACCGCTTGTCGATATTCATTCCATTTTGCATCCCTTTGCCTTGTATGCCTTAACATCACAAATATTGATTGAATACCTCTGAAGGTTGTGTTGATTTCATCACAATGAGTTGCAGATTTATCCACCACCACTGGTTGATAAAGTATTTCATGCTCATCTACTGAAAACCTTCTGCATCTTACATTTAGTCTACACCCCTCGCTGTTTGACCGAGAGGAAACATTTCTTTATCTCTCATTGCTTAGCACATTTCAATCATTTCCCCACAATCTCCTTTTCTCCATTGAAATTAGATCAGAGAAACAGATCGTTTCCCAAAAAAATCCTTTGTTGAATACTGCAGTGTGTTCTTTTCCTGAGCCTGATGTTCCAGAAATCTCTGGTACATATCAGTAAAAACTGCTACGTGAGCACTGATCTCCAAACAGCAGTATGTAAGTAGATCGAATGGTTTTGGAGTCCTCATGTGGGATTATGTCACGTTCACCCAACAACATTGACTGCAGCTGCACAGACTGAACAATGTCAATGCGAGTGATTGATTGCCAAATGCCTCAGTGAAATTGGAGGAGTGACCTAAAGCAAGGTTACTGATCGTGGGATGGGTAGAAGTCTCCGAGACTCCCTTCATTAAATGTCCCTGCGAACGTCAGAGTCACTATCCCAGAGTCATCACTGGAGGGGAAGCTGAATTCGTCGCTCATGCTGCCCTTTGCATATGCAAACTTTTCGAGGTTCACTGTGGCACCTGCGATTGTCAAGGAAACAAGATACAGAGCCTAGTCTCAACTTTGATAAACTTGGGAAAATCTTTAGGAAACGGAATTAGAGGAGACTGGAAAGTGAACTGTCTGAATGAGCAGAGACTGCCGAGGCACCATCCCCATTCTTTAAGAGGCTGGGACATCGTCTCTCATTTCTCTGTGTACTTAATTATCCGAGGTATTAAAAGCTCTCCACATACAGGTGGTCTGCTTTTGCTGATGGCGCTGTCAGGAACAAAACAAACCCCGACTCCTGGACGGAGACTCAAAGCCGGGTCACAGCGAAGAAAGCGAAAAAAATGGATAGGCATGCCCACCATGGACAGCGACACAAATACCACGTATGTGTAGAATGACAGCCCTCAAGCTCGTTGTACATGTTTTCATCAGAAGCAATCTCTTGACTGTCTTTATTCATTTTTATCACTTGTTCTTATGTGCATTAACAACTCAAGTTCAGATCCATGTATTTCTGAAGATTATGTGGGTTCGCCTCTGTGCATCCTTACAGACAGTGAACTCCAGATTCAACCATCCGCTTGCTGATGAGATTTTTCTGTATATCTCCTCAACCCTTTCCACTTCTTAACTTCAGTCTCCGCCCCTGTTGATCGGTCAAGAGGAAACGTTTCTTTTAGTCTGCATTGTCAATGTCGCTCATTTTTTAGTGCATATGAAACATGTATCCTCACAGTTTCCTCTGCCTTAAGAAAACGGCCCCTGTCAAAACAATCTGTCTTCATAACCTAAACTTTTCAACTTGGTAAATTTCTGCACGGTTTCCAGTGAGATCACATGACTACTGTAATCTGAATTGCAAAACTGCAGGCAATATTTCGGGGGAACCGAATGAACAAATGAAATAAATGACTAGAAAGCCACAGAAACTTGTCTTTTGCAATAAAACTTCTTTTGCTCAATATTGCGCTGTGCTCTTATGCTGAGCCCGATGTTCCAGTAATCTCTTGTCCGTGTCAAGAAAAGCTGCTCCACGAGAATTAATCACAGAACAGCTGCATCTAAATGGATTGAATTGCTTGAAGATGCCGACGATGGGATTGGGGCACTTTCACCTAAAACAGTGACTGCAGCAGTACAGAATGAACAGTGTAAATGAGAGTATTATATTGTGCAATACCACAATGAAATGACAGGTTGGCCGTTTAAGAGGGTTAGTTACTGTGGGAGGGAAAGAGCTCTCCCAAAAAGGGTGGGTTATGATAATTGAAACGCAAAGATGTCAGACAGCGGGTGTTTGAAGAAGGAAATTTATCACTACAAAGAGTATTTTTATGTAAAACAAAGATTGATATTCCCAGCGTTTGCTGAACACACATTACATGCAGAAAAACGGGAAAAATGCCGATTGCTGTCACTGTGATTCGAGCAGAATTTACAGTGTTGATAATGCCAAGGAAGAACCATTTCATGATCCTGGCGCCACATGGCAAAACACGATGCAAAAAGCAATAAGAATTGTGGCAGAGGTTATGTCAGGAAAAGAACCACACGCACGAATGAATACTTGTCAAACAGTGACTGAGATGTGGAAACTCAGATTCGGTTGAATCTTTAACTTCTATGTCCCGAGAGACTGTAGCAATTGCAACACTGAGGTTGTATGAGATTACGGTTGCTAGATATTGACAAAACTAAAAAAGGGTCATTGGATGCTGCAGGGCATTGCTGAAATATATTTCTCAAGAACACTTTATTTTACATCGGTTACTTCACCAATTTCCTCACTCATTGACGTAATCCTATAATGGCATGTCATATAATCTCAGTTCCCAGTCGTGAAATGAGAGAGATTGAGTCGCATTGCACCCAAAACTATTTGGAAATGGTGATAGCGATGAACGCAAGTATGTAGCTCAAAAGTGTAGTCGGTGAGCGGAATGCCATTATGTGATGATACAGAGGCACGTGAAATATCGAGGCTAAAAGCTCCAGCCTTAACGACAGCGGCTTCATTTCCCACGCATCAAGAAGCAGTGGGACATCAGGCTGGGAATTCCAATTTCACCTGCAAGCAATTGTATTGACATGGAGCAGGGAACATTGGGACATCAGATGGGAGAAAATATAGTCAACTGTTTTAAGCTTTAGTGAAGCAGTTTTCAGCAGGACATTTGTTTGTGGATTGACAGAATATCTGCAACTGGGACAGTCTAAATTACAAAGAAGAATTCTCCAAAGAGTCAATTCTTGGAGAACCATCTGTGCAGAGAGAAGCAGAGGAATTTTACGTCATCTGCCCATCCTTAAATGGTTGACTTTGCACAGGATTAATTTCCATGAAGGGAATGTTTTTTTTTGTTGGTTCACAATATTCACTTTCCTGCATACTCGCAAAGATCGTTACTGTAATCGAAACCTCTGAAAATTAACTGGTATATAGGTGGTGTTCATGAGGCTCACGTTCACGTCATATATGGTGAAGAAGTGGATTCGAAATCCATCAGATCAGCAGTGATTCCATTGAATGACTGTGCAGACAGAGTGTGAATGGAAACGTCATGAGGACATATGCGTTTTTTTTTTGGAAAATTCGCTGCTTTGAAAGTTGATGAAGATTGGACGGAAGGAGTGACAGTGATTTTCTTTATCGCTTGTTCAACTGGTGAACATACTGCTAATAACCAGGTCCGTGTTAACATCACGGCTCTTAAGGCCATGCGCGTGCGTTGGGCCAGTGGCGCAATAGATAACGCGTCTGCCGATGAATCAGGACATTGTAGGTTAGAATGTTGTGCGCGGAGGTTGTGCAGACTTCTAATAAGCAAAAAAACTGATTTTCCTGAAGCCGAAATATGGTATGAGTTCCTAATCTGCGGTAATAAGAATGCCTTCATTAAATGTCGCCAAGACCGTGAGAGTCAATGTTTCAGCGTCATCACAGGAGGGAAGCCGAATAGTCTCACACGTTACTCATGGATACATTTCCATTTCATAAAGTTATCGATCGAACAACTGTTTCTCGCGGGAATGGTCGGCTTTGAGCATTTTTCGAAACTCTTTGGCCAGCGGAATCAGAGAAGAATGAAGTGTTAACTGTCCAACTGATCTTTATCGAGAGTGAGTTCCAGAGTCTATCACCTGCTGACTGACAAAGTTTTCCTACCAGTCTATTCAAAGCTTTCTGCATCTTGTCTGAAATCTACAAACCCGTGATCGATCAAGAGCAAATGTTTCCTTCAATCTGTAATTCCATGCTCCTCATTATTTCGCGCACGTCAATCATGTCTCCTCACAATCAGCTCTGCTCTGAGAAAAAAACAACTCCAGTTTTGCCTAGGCCACACCACTCAAAACATTCTTGTGCAGGCAATGCAGAGCGTAACGTCGTTATTTGTTTTGGCGAATATATAGTAAAATTTACTCGGATTACTTCAGCTAGGTTGACTTCCAGTTTGTAAAACAGAGAGAAAATTATTCACAATATTAAGGGATGAAACACAGTGAACAGAATATAGAATACACACAGAACTCAGCTATCCAAAATAGACTTAATTATGCTTTTGCAAAAATGCCCACCAGTCCTGATAATTCAACCCCATAAACACAGAGTACAAATGAAACAGGTTGACAGGTCGAAATTAGAGGGGCAGAAGAAGAGAGACACACACATCACTTGCATCGATAGGCACCTTGAAAGCTTTCTTATAATTAGTTGTGGCTGATACTTTGGCAATGGTTAACGAAGTATTTAGTCTGTCAAATACATTTTGAAAGTCTTGAGTTCACTGAAATTTCCTGCCTGTTTTTAACAGTCCAGTGAGTGGAGCTGTCCCACTGCTAACATTCAGCACAAATTTTCCGTAAAAGCACCTCACTCCGGGGAACCGTCGTACTGCTGTTTTCGTCAACAATGTGTAAACGTCCCATGTAACTTTCCGTTTCGTATCCCGTTGGGCGATTTGTCCGTGTTCAATGACATATCCCAGGAAGGTGACGTTGGCTTTGGCAGATTCACTTTCAGCTAGGTTTACAAACCAGTTTGACTTCCGAATTTGATCGAACAAGCCCGATAAATGATGTAAATATTCAATCCATGTGCCACTGAGAGTCACCAGGCACTACATACACCACACAGTTGCGTATCTGGCGATTACCTTGTCAGTTAACCTCTGAAATGTGGCTGAAGTGTTTTCCGTACAAAGGCATTACTTTAAATTTCTGCAGACCTGTTGGCGTAATAAAATTGCCTTTGAGATTTCTGACAAAGTTCACTGCCAGTAACCGTTGAGGAAGTCCAACATTGAAATGTAAGTTGCTCTTCCAATGTTATCCAACTGCAGATATGTATATGCATCAGTCTTTCTAACAACATTGATTTTGTGATAGTCCACACACAACTGTTTGGTCTTATCTGCCTTTGGCACCATGATGATGGGTGAACTCCATTCATTGAAACTCACTTCGGTTATGCCATTTGGAGCATACGTGACATCTCCTTATGAACTTGTACAACTTTAGAGCGTTATACCTGCAAGGATGTTACAAAGTCAGAACAGCATCTCCTATATTTACATCATCTACAATTAGGTTATTAATTTCCAGTATATTGCAGCAGATCTCCCTATGCAAGAGTAATAACTCTTTCGATTTTCTTCTGGAAGAGAACTGAATAACTTTACCAATATTGGATAATTTTTGCATTGTCCAATTTTATTTCAGGAACGTCCAATGCAGAATTCCCTGAAAGTGGTTCTACCCAGTGTGTCGTAATCAATAACATGTTCTCTTGCGTTCTTTCTCTGCCAAAATACCGTAGGAGCAGATTCCCATCGCACATTCTGTGAGATTCCTTCATGCCTGGTGTCCCTATCAAGTAGATAACCTCACTCAATTTCCTCTCAATTTGATAACGTCTTTTAAACCTTGCTTTAAAGTTTCACTGATTAATGAAATTTAAATAAATGCTTTATTCCCAGTGGCAAAATTGTGATTTTTTGATTTCTCATGCACTTCCTGCTTCACCATTTGCTGCGATACTTTTAAATACTGTCTCGACAAATCCCCAACATTATTTAGTCCAACTCTAAAATTTGACACATCGTCCAAATGCGTGGTCTCTGTAATCTGACATTATTTTTTCCTTCATAAATTTTAATGATCCTCTTACTTTATGCCCACAATTGGTTTCAGACGGACTTAGTTTGGCGGATTCTTTTGGTACATCTCAGATCGCAAACAGCACTGACGCAACTCCCTTATGGAAATAATCTGGCTACTCCGAACCATAAAACCTCAACATAGTCTTTAATAATTGACGTCACCTTTCCAGTGCACCCTATGATTCTGGATGATATACAGTAGATTTGAATCGTTTTATCTATATACTCCTTGAAACGTTTGGAGGTGAAGTTTGACATTTGAGCTAATTGTATCTCTGATGGTAGTCTTCATCTAGTTTTTTAAAAAATTCGTAATTCTAACACAATCCTTTTAGCTGTCATCTTGCAGAATTGAACAACATTTGTAAATCTCGTCAATCCAACTATTTCTGTTAATTAATACTTATACCCATCTTTTATTGGATGTAGGGAAACTACACAATGAATGAAGACACTTAAGAAAGATTCCTCGAACGCTGGGATAGGTATTAAAGGTGCAGGCTTTATTATTTCCCATGGTTTTCCTATTAGTTGAAATGTATGATACGTCTGGCAAATTTCAAATGCATTCCCCTGCAATCCAGGTCAGTAAAAATATATTTGTACTTCAGCCTCGGCTTTCCTCAAGCATATTTAACCTCCAATTTGTGGCACATGCGACACTCGCAGCACCACTTTTCTGTACCCTACAGGAAAAAAGTTCTGCCCATTACTCACTTGCTTGAATATGTGTTGCTCTCCATTTCCTCCTTAGCATATCATTTGATAAGTAATATCACACGGGGATGCATTCACTCTCCTTCCAAGTACATGTCTTCTGATCCAACTGCTTTAATTTTTCATCTTTCTGCTCTAAATCAGTAGCATAGCAGAGCTGAATATACTTGCATTTATAATGCTTGTCCCCTGCTTATCTGAAAAAAATTGTAATAATCATATTTCAGCTTCCTTGTCCGTGCCTTTTGACTTCTCCTGCTTCAGCTTGTAACTCTGTGATCGCGTTAAGACACAATCGGAGAAAAATCCTTTGATAAACGTACTGCATTACCACACTTGCCTGCATCTTGACTGGCTTTTCAACTGGAGTAGGCAGCAGGCTTACCGGTGATTGAGCTTTCAACTGGAGTAGGCAGCAGGCTTACCGGTGATTGAGCTATATCATTTGCAAGCACAAGTTGTATTCTTGGAGCTGAGAGTTTGTCTAGAACTCCCACCAGAAATTCTCCACTCTTTTCTGCCAACTTTAGCACCACTGTACATAACGGAGCAATGTTTCATCCAGCCATGAATTCCCGTACGCATAGTTCTTCGGGAGTACACATTTCCCCATTTTCTGCATCACAGACAGGCACATTCCTGTGTCCCTTAATATTGTTACCTCTCTATCTGCTACTCCTGGCCAAGGTAAATAAACTTTAACTTTGCAGGTACATTAGTAAAGCAGATCTGCCACTTCCCCCTCACCAACGTCTTGTGCACTCTGATGCAGCTTTCCACCCTCCACTGTGCTTTCTATTGCTATGCCAACAAAACATCCAGGCTTGTTTCGTTTTCCTGCATCTGACTTTCCAGTGCATTCCCTAGTTCTCCAACACTGATTTCATATGGCCTACGTTTTCGCAATGAAAACCGCAGATCTTGTTCCCTTCAATGTTTTCCTATTTATCCTGTGATAAGTTATCCGAATGATCTTCACAGAGATTTATCTTTCCGTTTCCACGTGAGGATTTCTCTTTGCCCCAGTTTCTATCCCTCAGACGTAAAATGATTCTGGAAGCCCATCCTTGTTTTATGGACCACTTCATAACAATCAGCCATTTCAGCTGCCACCCTTGCCGTTTTAACAATATGCTCTTCCAGAGTAAGCTTACCTTCAGCCTTTATCTCCAGCCTTTTAAGGTGAATTCCTTTAATAATTGCCAACTTCTGAAGTTCGAACCCTGTCTCCCTTTCTCTCTGCTCTGCTGCTGTCTCTTCTTCCCTCTCTCCACTTCCAATCGTATCTCAAACTGCTTCAAATCTGGTATCCTTTCTTTATCTCTCGCGTCTAACTCAAGCTGCTTCAATTTCAAATAAGTTTTAACCATCGCTACAGATACTCATGGATTTTCCAGATTAGTTAAATGCTGAGCTATTGCGGGAATGATCTGTCCTTTCCTCACAGAAAGAGACAAATACAACCCCAGCATGTCTGCTAATTCCAGAAGCCTGGCCTGAATTATTTTTTTGGAAAACTACCAACTTTACATCGTCCAAAGCCAGACAACTCTTTGTACCTAAATACGACATTGCTTTCCCAAGCATTGTCTACCCCAATCGAAATCAACACCCGTAATAAAGACGCAAGCACCTATCAGTTGCTCTTTTAATCCATCAACTACTTCCCGATTTGATATGGACGAGGCTAAATCATTCAAAACTTTAGTAAGCAGACAACCTAGACCGTAACGTTATACTTTTTTCTTTAAGTGTATAGTGAAAATTACCCAAGTAAGCTAGTTACAAAAATTACTCACAAAATGCCGGGTTGTAAAACAAAAAACAGAATATAGAATATCCACAGAACTTAGTCTATCCAAACTAGACTTACTTATGCTGTTCTGAAAATACACAACAAACCTAAAAAAACAAGCACCTTAAAACACAGTAAAAATGAAACAGAAGCTTATAGGTAAAAATTAGAAGAGCAGAAGGAGAGAGATTATTAGTTAGTGCACCACTGCTGCAGGATCTCAATACCGGAATTCAGCTTTCCAGAATGACTACTCCTTTTCCATTATACAGTTCATTTCTAAAACATAAAAACTTTGGCCTTAAGCCTCAGCTGTTTACGGAGAAACGAAAGGCCTCACAGCGAACACTTTCATCTCTGCAACACTTCATCCGATTCGGAGCCTGAACTGTTTTACAACGCCTTTGATGAAAAAAGATATAAAGACACATTAGCCTTGAGAAAAAGCACAGCTCTGTTTTTTTTTTTTAAAAAAGAACATCTTTATAACAGCCCAGTCCGTCCAAACTATCTTCATAAGTGAAACTCTTCGAACAGACAATATCCTGGTAAATCTGTTCTGCACCGCTTCCAATGCTATCACATTCCTGCCATAATGACAATTGCAGAAAGACAGACAATACTCCAGCTAGAGCCGATTGAGCAAATGAAATTAACAACTTAGAAAGCCACAGAAACTGCACTTTTCCAATACTACAACGTTTACACAATAGTGCCCCGTGGAGAAAGTGAGAACTGCAGATGCTAGAACTCACAGTCGACAGTGTGGTGACAGAAAACACAGTAGGTCAGGCAGCATGCGAGGAGCGGGAGAACTGATTCGGACATAAACCCTTCATCAGGAATGAGATTTGTGGCGGTGGGGGCTGAGAGATAAATGGGCGGTTTGGGGGTTTGGGGGCGTGATAGCTGAGAATGCGATGAGAAGGTAAAGGTGGAGAATAAGATACTATTTCTGATAGGGTAGTGGGTAGGTTGGAATGGTGATGTGCAGGTAATTAGGGCAATGTGAGTTGGAATCATGAAACTAGAATAATGAGAGGGAAGGGCGAATGAGGAAACTGGTGATCCCATGTGGCATCAAGGGCCCAACGGGAAGATGAGCCTTCTTCTTTCAGGCGTCAGGTGTTTAGGGAATGTCAATGAAGGAGGCAAAGGACCTGCATGTGCTTGGCAGATTGGGAGGGGGAGAATGAATTGCTTCAATGATGAGCTTCCAACTGCATATCCAAACGATCATTACGAACATGTTGTTACATCTCAGGAACAGTATGTAACACTACTCCACCTGAGGAGAAGGCGAGGAGATTCGAGTCAGGAAGGATGGCGCTAGAACGCACACTGGTTAGGCAACATCTGAGGACCAGGAGTGTTAATGTTTCCAACAATCCTGACGAAGAACTTATGCTTGAAACATCAACTTTCCTGCTCCATGGATGCTGCCTTACCAGGTGTACTTTTCCGGAACAACACTTTTAAATCGATACCACCTCAGCTCAACTGCATAGGAAAATTATGATGCACCTATCACCACCCAGTTGATTCTTCTGTCGCATGCGAGAAAAACTGCAGCATTCTTTTCCCCATAAATATCAGGTCATTCAGATCACTAAAGAAAAGAAAACTACAGAGGCTGAAGACCTGAAAGAAAAGAAATAATTGTAGAATTCAGCATCCTGTCAGTTCAACTGAATGTTCGAATATTAAAATTGGTAAAGGAAAAGAG
Organism: Chiloscyllium plagiosum; assembly: GCF_004010195.1. Taxonomy (NCBI): domain Eukaryota; kingdom Metazoa; phylum Chordata; class Chondrichthyes; order Orectolobiformes; family Hemiscylliidae; genus Chiloscyllium; species Chiloscyllium plagiosum. The sequence goes on from NC_057717.1 coordinate 37,091,289, forward strand.
AAAGCTGTAGTTTAATAACTGAGACGTTCTGTTTAGCAAAAGAAAAAAAAAATGTTTCATGAACTGGAATGTTTCGTTCAGGCAATGCATGCTCACCTTGTCAAGTGCTGATAGGAATGGAGGTATATATATTGGCTTCGCCACTGCTGAACAGATGAAAAAATAACATTTTGTATTCCGAATCAGTTGATGCTCCTGCAGAAAAGTCAATGTGACTCATATTCCAGCACAACCAGTTCGGTGTGTATTTCAGAGTCCTGCAACATTTCATTTAATTTAAAAGATTTTTATTGATTATTCCTTATAAATTTTGCATTCTCCATTTCATAGTGCATTGGACAATATTGCATAGTACATCACCAATTTTAGTACCCCTAACGTTCCATTCACGACTTAACTTCCAAACTACTTTCACGAAAAAAAATGCTTATTTATTAAAACCGAATACAGACCTGAAGCAATGCCTGTTGGAAATCAACCATCATTCTCTCACTTTCTATACCTTATTTAGTGTGTCTCAGTGCCTGTCACCTTAAACCTGTGCCCTCCAGTTTTGAACTTCACCATCCTGCGTAAATGATTTAGGCCAGTTGCCTATCCATACCTCTCATCATTTTATAAACGGTGAGAACATTACGCGCTGCCTGGAACATTCCAGCGAAAAAGCGTCTGCCTACCCCGTCCCCACTCTTAACTCAAGACCTCAAGTCCCCGCAAATCGTTGCAAATCATTTTTGGACATTTTCAATTTTCACAAAATCCTGCCTGGAGAAGTTGACCATAATTGGAAGCAGTATTCTGAATGTGATCTCACCAATGCTCGATACAGCCATAATATGACATTCCAACTTGGATAATCGACTTTTTGACGAATGACAAAAAAGCGTGACAAGTACTTTCTTCACCATCTTGTCTAATTGTGACACCACTTTATCTGCTTTTATCAATTTTGCCTTGACTGATAAAGTTGTGATTGTCATGATGTTCTGCTGCTTTCACGGATATGTGGCCAAACATGAAAAGTCTCTCTGTTCCTCTGGATTTCCTCGTGTCCTGCCATTCATTGAGTTATCAGTTAAGTGTTACTTTCAATTTGCATTACCTCACGTTTTCATGGTTAGTTTTTTAAACATCCCCTATCTGAACTTGAAATTTGTCAAATCCATCTCTGAGCTCCTCCATCCTAAGACCTTCTTCCTCACGATTAACCACTTTTCTAATATTCGTATCATCGACAACTCTGCTTCTCATTTCCCCCTAACTTGTTCTATATTCTTTACACACATTCACAAACGAAATGGGACCCAGCATTCATCCTTGTGTTACACCATTGAATGCCAGTTCCAATCGCACAAACAGCCTTCTATCACCATCCTGTGTCTTCTACCACCACCAAATTAAGTTTGGATCCAACTTGCCAGGGTACCTTAAATCCCTTTTCACTTTTATCCTCTTACCAGTCTCCAGTGTGGTGTCGTGTTGAAGGCAATGTTGAAAACCACACAAACAACATCAAATTTAATACCCTCGTTAAAGCACCTGATCACTTACCAATAAAATATACTTCATCCAATCTGTTAGGCATGACGTTCTGTAACAAAACAGTGATGACTCTTCCTGATGAAACCTTGAATATGCCCACTTCAAGCTCGTTAGAAACACGAACACTTCCTCAGTCCCGATGTCCAACTTTTTCAGTACCCTTCCATCCCTCTTCCTGCATTCTGCCCCTATATCTTACCACAAGAGGAATGTTCGCTAGCTGTACAAGTAAAGTGTTTCACTCAGTTATCCCATTTGCTGACACAACTGTACTGTCACACAGGAGAGAGATAATTCAGATATTTTAACTTGAAAACGCTGTATTAAGTGGTTATAAAATATTTTGCTTTGATAGCCACAGGCTATTACAGTGAGTAATGGTGCGAATTTTCTCGAACTGAAAAACATTCACTTAATTCCACCTCTTGTGGAGATTCCTATGTGTTCACATCTGACATGACCGAGATTTTGCTCTGTTTTTTTAATCATATCCAGAACAGAACTGCGGCACAAATCCCAAGCACATGATTTCTATATTTATTGAACTACGAAGTCGATGCCAATGGCTCACATTGTAATGGGATTCATCAACAAGAGAACTTTTCAGGTTTAACATTGTTCTGTCTTATGTGCAGGAGGCCATTACATAAGCATAGTATCTTGCTTCCTCAGGGGCAAGACCAAAAGATGCTGGAAAGAGAAATCGGAGTTAACATTTTCGGTCTAGGGACGCCGTCCCCAGCACGGATGGTTTTCAGGAAAACTTTGGTCTATATGCAGAAGAAATGTGGGGGCGCAATATTTAGGAGGAAACCAGATGTCGGGATAGAGCCGAAAGAGAGAGACTAACAGTTGGACATAGGAATCGATAATGATTTGTTTGGAGCATTAACAACTGATCACGGAGACTGATTATGACGAACGATAGGTAGTATGTATTGGCTGCTTTGCGAAAACTAGGCCTGGTGGGTGTGGCGGGGGCCAGGACATGGGAGGCTTCAGGCCTCTAAAATGATTGAAATTGATATGGAGGGTTGCGGGGTCTTCAAACAGAAAATGGTCCGCTGCTTTTTCAGCATGCGCTGAGCTATGGTGGAACACTGCAGTAAGCCTGAGATAGAGACGTTGGTTAGGAAACATGGTTCTGTGCTAAAGGAGCAGTCAACCGGAAGTTCAGGGACATTTTGGGCAATAGAACTTGATATTCTGCAAAACGGTCATTCAGTCCACACTTCATTTCCCAAGGTAGTGGCGAGCATAATATGAGCAGTGAATCTATTAGACTGGAGTGTACAAACTGTAGGGAAAGTGTTGCTTCACCTGCAAGGTGTATTTGAGCACATGTGTACTAAGCAGGGAGGTCTGAAATGGACAAGTGAGGAGAAGCAAATAGCAAGAAGAACGGATAGCGTAGAAGATATTATTAGAGATGTTGTTAATCAATGGGTAAGAAAGCGACCATAACGGCACTGTACCTGAATGCTCGTACTTTTCGGAAGAAGGAAGGAGATATAACGGCATAAATTATCATGAACGAATTCGATTTAGTAGACATTGCAGATACATGGAGACAGCATAGTCAAGACTGGGAGGGAAATATTCATGGGCATGAGACAATTTGGAAGGACAGAAAGGATGGTAAGGAAGGTGGTGTAACTCAAACATTCAAGGACAACCTCAGACCGATGCTGTCAGATGATATACGTTTTATGGAGAATGAGTTTGAGTCCATTTGGGAGGAAATCAGAAGATAATGTCGCTGATTGTCAGAGTCAATCCGCCTCCATATTTTAAGATCACATTGGGGAGGGCAATAAACAAAGACACAAATAACACCTGAAAAAATGGTATGGCAATTATCATGCGGGATTTTAATCAACATGTCGATCGGTCGAAGCAGCTCAGTCAGGGTTGCCTTGACGAGGAGAGTATTGAGTATCTACGATAGATTCCTACAATACTATGCAATGGAACAGGCAAACAAGGGGAGAGACCAAATTAGATTTGGGACTGAGTAATTAACACAGCATGGCGTTCGATTTGGCGATAGGTGAGCACTTTGGTGATAGTTACCAAAATTCAGTTATGTTTACTTGAGCTTTTCAAAGGGATAGATATACACCGGAGGGCAAGCGCTGCTGCTGGGGGAAAGAACATTGCAATGCGATTAGATAAGAGTGCGCATGCACAGGTTGGGCAAGTAAATGGCAGGGAATGGACAGAATAGAAATGTGGCACTTATTCAAGGAGCAGGTTCCGTGTGTCTTTGATAAGTATGTTCCTGTCAGAGAAGGAGGAAATTGTCAAGCGCAGCAGTCATGATTACTAAGGAAGTTGAAGCTCTTGTTAAGATGAAGAAGGCTTGTGTTCGCATGAGATACGAAGGCTCAGTTAGGGGCATTGAAAGTTACAAGTTAAACAGGAAAGACCTGACGAGAGAATGAAGACGAGCCAGGAGGGAACTGAGAATTTGTTGGCAGATAGGATAAGGGAAAATCCTAAAGCTCTCCATAGGTATGTAACAGCTAAAAGAATGAATGGATAAAATATGGCCAATGAAGGACAGTTGTGGTAAGTAGTGTGTGGAGTCGGAAGTGATGGGGTAGCGCAAAAGCAATATCTTCCGTCGGGATTCGCACTGGGAAAACAAAATGTTGTCGAGGACAATACTGAGATACAGGCTACTAGACGAGATCGGATTGAAGTTCCCAAGGACGAGGTGTTACAAACTCTGAAAATGTGAAAATATATAAATTCCCGTGGGCCGGATGGGATTTATCCTAGGATTCTCTGGGAAACCAAGAATCAGATTTCTGAGCATTCCACTTTGATGTCTATGTTGCCATTGTCCAAAGGTATAATACCAGAACACGACAGGATAGTAAATGTTGTTCCCTCATTCAAGAAGGGAAGTAGAGTAAACCATGGAAATTATAAACCATTGACACTTCCGTCAGTTGTGCGTAAAGTGTTGGAAAAGTTCTAAGTGATAAGATTTGTAATCAATCGATTGGAATAAGTTTATGAGGGAAAGTCAAGCCGGTTTTGTGAATGGGAGGTCTCGACTCACAAACTTTAGTGAGTTATTTGAGTAGGTCATTAAACTGAATGTCGGTTTGCTCACTGAATTGGAAAGTTCATTTCCAGACGTTTCATCACCCTACTAGGAAACTATTTCAATGGGTCTCCAGGCGAAGCACTGTTCATGATTCCTGCTTTCTATTTATATGTTTCGGTTTCTTTGGGTTGGTGATGTTATTTCCTGTGGTGATGTCATTTCCTGTTCTTTTTCCTCAGAGGTAGTCAATGGCGTCGAGCTCGAAGTGTTTGTTGATAGAGTTCTGGTCGGAATGCCATGCTTCAAGGAATTCTTCTGCATGTATCTGTTTGGCTTGTCCGAGGATGGATGTGCTGTCTCAGTCGACTGTAGTGTTTGTCTAATGTAGTGTTTGTTACAGTTCTTTCACGGTATTTTGTAAATATCATCAGTTTTTGCATATGGACAAGTAGGCAGAAAACGAGCCACCAGGATACATGAACATCAACAAGCCACAAAACTACGTGACCCTCTCTCACTGGTATCCTGACATACAGATAAGGCAAGGCACCACTTTGACTTAGACAACGCATCCATCCGAGCACAAGTGAAACAGAGACAGACACGAGAATTCCGAGAAGCATGGCATTCCAACCGGAAATCTATCAAAAAGAACATCGAGGTAGACCCCATCTACAACCCCAGAAAAAAGAACAGGAAATGATATCAGTACAGGAAATGACATAACCAACCCAATGAACCCCACACATGTAAATAGAAAGCAGAAATCATGAACAGTACGTCGCTCGAAGGCCACTGAAGATGTTACCCAGGAGGGTAACAAAACGTCTGGAAATGAGCCTTCCAGCTCAGCGAGCAAATGTTCATGTGGAAGCTAAACCTGAGCTACAAATCTTGTCAAAACTCGCCAGGTGACTAAAAAGATAGATGAGGATAAAGCCATTCATGTAATGCAGGTTTGGATTTCAGTTAGCCGTTTGATAAATTTCGCCATGGTAGGTGACTGCGCAAAGTACTGAGGTATGGGCTTAAGGGGGAATTCGAGCTTTGGATCAGAAATTAGCCAGCTGAAAGAAGACAGAGGGTGTTACTTGATGGGAAAATTTCATCCTGGAATTCTGTTGCTTGTGGTGTACTGCAACGATCTGTTTTGGGTTCACTGCTTTTTGTCTTTTTTTGTAAACCACCTGGATGGGGGCGGAGAAGGATGGGTTAGTAAATTTGCGGACGACACGGAGTTCGGTACAGTTGTGCATAGTGCTGAAGGATATTGTAGGTTACATAGGGATACAGGTATGCTGCAGAGCTGGGCTGAGAGTTGGCAAATGTAATTTAAGGCAGAAAAGTGTGAGAAAGAACATGGCATGAAAAATATTACAGAATATAAAGATCGATAGCAGAAGTTTATCTTAAAATATAAAATGAAAAAGAGGGGCAAAAGTAAACGTTGACCCTCTCGTGGATAAGAAGGGGCATTTACTTGTGGTATATGCGGAAATAGCCGTGACATTGAACAAGCATTTGCGTCGGTCTTCACAGTGGAGAATATTAATAACATGCCAGTAATTAACAAAGAGATGACGTTTAGTGACGACCTGGGAACAGTCATTATAACAAAAGAACTAGTGTTGTATTGTTGAAGCTAATATTGCAAAGGATGGTTACGTCTCCAGGACCTGACGGAATGCATCGCAGCGTACTAAACTCAATGGTATGTAAAAAAGAACTGTGCTTGTGGCATTTTTCCAAAATTCGTTGGTCTCTGGGGCAGTCCCAGCAGATTGGAAAACACAAATATGACGTCGCTCATAAAAAAATGGTGGCAGACAAAATATGCGTAATTAGATCAGATTACTTACAGTGTCGAAGCAGGCCCTTCGGCCCAAAAATTCCACACCAACCGCCGAAGTGCAACCCACCCAGACCCATTCTCCAACATGATAGACCAGTTTGTTTAACCTCTATAGTGCAGAAATTTCTTGAGTCTATTATCGAGGCAGAAATACCAGGGCATCTCGGTAGACATTTGACAGAGGCAGCATGGGTTCATGAAGAGCAGGTCATTCCTGCAAAATCTTTTCGAATTCTACGATGGCATTATGAGCATGGTGTACAACGGGACCCAGTGAATTGATGTACTTTCATTTTCAAAATGGCCTCGACAAGGTGCTGTTCAGGGGCTGACAGCAAACGGATGCATGCTGTTAAGGGCAACGTATGAGAATGGATTGAGGTTTGTTTACCCAACAGGAAGCGCAGAGCATGATAAATGAGTGCTATATTATTGACCATCAACGATGTTCCTCAGGGATTTAACTGGGACCGCACTTATTGAAAATTTATATGGATGATTTGTATTTTGGAGCCATGCACATCGTGTCAAGGTCTGCAGTTGACACAAAGGCCAGTAGCAGAGCAAAGTGTGCGGAGGACTGTGAAAATCTGCAGAGGAACATTGAAATATTGGGTTAATGGGAAATATTCTGGCAGATGGAATTCCGGATTTGAAGGTGTTCGCTGATGACACTATTCGCCTGTGTGGAAAAGGCTTATATCGAATGAAGAATGAGGCCGGATCATATGGAAACATATAAGAATATGTCGGTCATGTGTGAGATAGAAGTCGAGCGCATGCTTCCATTAGCAGATGAAACTAGGGCAAGGGGGCACAGCATCTAGATTAAAAGGAGATTTAGGACTGAATTGAGAAGGAATTTCTTCATCCAGTGTTGTTCCTCGATGGAATGCTTGCCCAACGATGTAGTTGATGCTAAATCAATCAATGTTTTTTAAGCTAGGGCTGCTTTTTCTTAACAATAAAAGAAGTAAAGATTACCTTCAGAGTTTGGTTAAGTGGTTGCGTGTCAATGGAAAGATCAGGTATGAGCTTAATGAATGGCGAAGCAGTCTCTAAGGCCTGTACGGCAAAGCCTTGCTCCTCGTTCTCATGTTCTATGAATGTATGTGTCACATATTATGCGATTTTAGGGAAAGCTTCCATGGAGCTGTTGGGGGAGGTGTTGAGAGTGAAGGCACAGTGCACCACGATGTCCCGGAGGGAATGGTTCCTGGGGAAGGCTGACA
>NC_057717.1:37099472-37167051 GCF_004010195.1 Chiloscyllium plagiosum
CACCAGTCCTGATAATTAAACGTGTAAGCGTCCCCTGTAACTTTCCGTTTTGTATCCCGTGTTTGCCCGTGTTCAATGACATATCCCAGGAAGGTGACTTTGACTTTGGCAGATTCACTTTCAGCTAGATTTACAAACCAGTTTGACTTCCGAATTCGATCGAACAAGCCCGATAAATGCTGTAAATATTCAATCCATGACAGACTGAGAGTCACCAGGCACTATATACACCACACAGTTGGATATCCGGCAATTACCTTGTCAGTTAACCTCTGAAATGTGGCTGAAGTGTTTTCCGTACAAACGGCATTACTTTAAATTTCTGCAGACCAGTTGGCGTTATAAAATTGCCTTTGATCTTTCTGACAAAGTTCACTGCCAGTAACTGTTGAGGAAGTCCAACATAGAAATGTAAGTTGCTCTTCCAATGTTTTCCACACAGTTCTCCAACTGCAGATATGTATATGCATCAATCTTTCTAACAACATTGATTTTGTGATAGTCCACACATAACTGTTGGGTCTTTTCTGGCTTTGGCACCGTGATGATGGGTGAACTCTATTCATTGAGACTCACTTCGGTTATGCCATTTGGAGCATACGTGACATCTCCTTATGAACTTGTACAACTTTAGAGGGTTATGCCTGCAAGGATGTCACAAAGTCAGAACAGCATCTCCTATATTTACATCATCTACAATTAGATTATTAATTCCCAGTATATTTCAGCAGATCTCCCCATGCAAGAGGAATAACTCTTTCGATTTTCTTCTGGAAGATGACTGAATAAATTTACCAATATTGGATATTTTTTGCATTGTCCAATTTTATTTCAGGAACGTCCAATGCAGAATTCCCTGAAAGTGGTTCTTCACAGTGTCTCGTAATCAATACCATGTTCTCCTCTTGCGTTCGTTCTCGACCAAAATACCGTAAGAGCAGATTCCCATCGCACATTCTGTGAGATTCCTTCATGCCTGGAGTCCCTATCAAGTAGATAACCTCACTTAATTTCCTCTCAATTTGATAAGGTCTTCTAAACCTTGCTTTAAAGTTTCACTGATTAATGAAATTTAAATAAATGTTTTATTCCCAGTGGCAAAATTGTGATTTTTTGATTTCTCATACACTTCCTGCTTCACCATTTGCTGCGATACTTTTAAATACTGTCTCGACAACTCCCCAACATTACTAAGTCCAATTCTAAAATTTGACACATCGTCCAAATGCGTGGTCTCTGTAATCTGACTTATTATTTTTTCCTTCATAAATTTTAATGATCCTCTTACTTTATGCGCAAAATTGGTTTCAGATGGATTTAGTTTGGCGGATTCTTTTGGTACATCTCAGATCGCAAACAGCACTGACGCAACTCCCTTATGGAAATAATCTGGCTACTCCGAACCATAAAACCTCAACATAGTCTTTAATAATTGACGTCACCTTTCCAGTGCACCCTATGATTCTGGATGATAGACAGTAGATTTGAATCGTTTTATCTATATACTCCTTGAAACGTTTCGAGGTGAAGTTTGACACTTGAGCTAATTGTATCTCTGGTGGTAGTCTTCATCTCGATGTTTTAAAAAATCGTAATTCTAACACAATCCTTTCAGCTGTCATATTACACAATTGAACAACATTTGGGAATCTCGTCAATCCAATCATTTTTGTTAATTAATACTTATACCCACCTTTTATTGGCTGTAGGGAACCTACACAATGAATAAAAACACTTAAGAAAGATTCCTCGAAAGCTGGGATAGGTATTAAAGGTGCAGGCTTTATTATTTCCCATGGTTTTCCTATTAGTTGAAATGTATGATACGTCTGGCAAAATTCAAATGCATTCCCCTGCAATCCAGGCCAGTAAAAATGTATTTACACTTCAGCCTCGGCTTTCCTCAAGCATATTTAACCTCCAATTTGTGGCACATGCGACACTCGCAGCACCACTTTTCTGTACCCGACAGGAAAAAGTTCTGCCCATTACTCACTTGCTTGAATATGTGTTGCCCTCCATTTCCTCCTTAACATATCATTTGACAAGTAATATCACACGGGGATGCATTCACTCTCCTTTCAAGAACATGTCTTCTGATCCAACTGCTTTAATTTTTCATCTTTCTGCTGTAAATTAGTAGCATAGCAGAGCTGAATTTTCTTGCATTTATAAAGCTTGGCCCCTGCTTATCTGAAAAAAAATTGTAATAATCATATTTCAGCTACCTTATCCGTGCCTTTTAATTTCTCCTGCTTCAGCTTGTGACTCTGTGATCGCGTTAAGACACAATCGGAGAAAATTCCTTTGATAAACGTACTGCGTTACTACACTTGCCTGCATCTTGACTGGCTTTTCAACTGAAGTAGGCAGCAGGCTTACCGGTGATTGAGCTATATCATTTGCAAGCACAAATTGTATTCTTGGAGCTGAGAGTTTGTCCAGAACTCCCACCACAAATTCTCCACTCTTTTCTGCCCACTCTAGCACCACTGTACATAACTGAGCAATGTTTCGTCCAACTATGAATTCCCGTATGCATAGTTCTTCGGGAGCACACATTTCCCCATTCTTCTGCATCACAGACAGGCACATTCCTGTGTCCTTTAATATTGTTACCTCTCTATCTGCTACTCCTGGCGAAGGTAAATAAACTTTAACTTTGCAGGTATATTTTTAAAGCAGATCTGCCACTTCCCCCTTACCAACGTCTTGTGCACTCTGATGCAGCTTTCCACCCTCCACTGTGCTTTCTATTGCCATGCCAACAAAACATCCAGGCTTGTTTCGTTTTCCTGCATCTGACTTTCCAGTGCTTTCCCTAGTTCTCCAACACTTATTTCATGTGGCCTACGTTTTCGCAATGAAAACCTCAGATCTTGTTCCCTTCAATGTTTTCCTATTTATCCTGTGATAAGTTATCCGAATGATCTTCACAGAGATTTAACTTTCCCTTTCCGCGTGAGGATTTCTCTTTGCCCCAGCTTCTATCCCTCAGACTTAAAATGATTCTGGAAGCCCATTCTTGTTTTATGGACCAGTTCATAACAATCAGCCATTTCAGCTGCTAACCTTGTCGTTTTAACAATATGCTCTTCCAGAGTAAGCTTATCTTCAGCCTTTATCACCAGCCTTTTAAGCGGAATTCCTTTAATAATTGCCAATTTCTGAAGTTCACACCCTGTCTCCCTTTTTCTCTGCTCTGCTGCTGTCTCATCTTCCCTACCTCCACTTCCAATCGTATCTCAAACTGCTTCAAATCTGGTGTCCTTTCCTTATCTCTCGCGTCTAACTCAAGCTGCTTCATTTTCAAATAAATTTTAACCATCTCTACAGATTCTCATTGATTTTCCAGCTTAGTTAAATGCTGAGCTATTGCGGGAATGATCTGTCCTTTCCTCACAGAAAGAGGCAAATACAACCCCAGCATGTCTGCTAATTCCAGAAGCCTGGCCTGAATTATTTTTTTGGAAAACTACCAACTTTATATCGTCCATAGCCAGACAACTCTTTGTACCTAAATACGACTTTGCTTTCCCAAGCATTGTCTACCCCAATCCAAATCAACTCCCATAATAAAGATGCAAGCACCTATCAGTTGTTCTTTTAATCCATCAACTACCTCCCGATTTGATATGGACGAGGCTAAACCATTCAAAACTTTAGTAAGCAGACAACCCAGACCGTAACGTTATACTTTTTTCTTTAAGTATATAGTGAAAATTACCCAAGTAAGCTAGTTACAAAACATTATTCACAAAATGACGGATTGAAAAACAAAAAACAGAAAATAGAATATCCACAGAACTTAGTCTATCCATAGTAGACTTACTTATGCTGTTCTGAAAATACACAACAAACCTAAAAAAACAAGCACCTTAAACACAGTAAAAAAGAAACAGAAGCTTATAGGTAAAAATTAGGAGGGCAGAAGGAGAGAGGTCATTAGTTAGTACACCACTGCTGCAGGATCTCAAAACCGGAATTCAGCTTTCCAGAATGACCACTCTTTTTCCATTATACAGTTCATTTCTAAATCTTAAAAACTTTGGCCTTAAGCCTCAGCTGTTTTCGGAGAAACGAAAGGTCTCACAGCGAACACTTTCATCTCTGTAACACATCATCCGATTCGGAGCCTGAACTGTTTTACAACGCCTTTGATAAAAAAAAGATATAAAGACACATTAGCCTTGAGAAAAAGCACAGCTCTGTTTTTTTTTTAAAAAGAACATCGTTATAACAGCCCAGTCCGTCCAAACTATCTTCATAAGTGAAACTCTTCGAACAGACAATATCCTGGTAAATCTGTTCTGCACCGTTTCCAATGCTATCACATTCCTGCCATAATGACAATTGCAGAAAGACACACGATACTCCCGCTAGAGCCGATTGAGCAAATGGAATTAACAACTTAGAAAGCCACAGAAACTGCACTTTTCCAATACTATGACGTTTACACAATACTGCCCCGTGGAGAAAGTGAGAACTGCAGATGCTAGAACTCACAGTCGACAGTGTGGTGACAGAAAACACAGTAGGTCAGGCAGCATGCGAGGAGCGGGAGAACTGATGATTCGGGCATAAACCCTTCATCAGGAATGAGATTTGTGGCGGTGGGGGCTGAGAGATAAATGAGCGGTTTGGGGGTTTGGGGGCGTGATAGCTGAGAATGCGATGAGAAGGTAAAGGTGGAGAATAAGATACACGTTCTGATAGGGTAGCGGGTAGGATGGAATGGTGATGTGCAGGTAATTAGGGCAAAGCTGAGTTGGAATCATGAAACTAGACTAATGAGAGGGAAGGGCGAATGAGGAAACTGGTGATCCCATGTGGCATGAAGATTCCAAGAGGAAGATGAGCCTTCTTCTTTCAGGCGTCAGGTGTTTAGGTAATGTCAATGAAGGAGGCGAAGGACCTGCATGTGCTTGGCAGATTGGGAGGGGGAGAACGAATTGCATCAATAATGAGCTTCCAACTGCATATCCAAACTATCATTACGATCATGTTGTTACATCTCAGGAACAGTATGTAACACTACCGCACCTGAGGAGAAGGCGAGAAGATTAGAGTCAGGAAGGATGGCGCTAGTAAGCACATTGTTTAGGCAACATCTGAGGACCAGGAGTGTTAATGTTTCCAACAATCCTGACGAAGAACTTATGCTTGAAACATCAACTTTCCTGCTCCATGGATGCTGCCTTACCAGGTGTACTTTTCTGGATCCACACTTTTAAATCGACACCACCTCTGCTCAACTGCATAGGAAAATTATGATGCACCTATCACCACTCAGTTGATTCTTCTGTCGCATGTGAGACAAACTGCAACATTCTTTTCCCATAAATATCAGGTCATTCAGATCACTAAAGAAAAGAAAACTACAGAGGCTGAATATCTGAGAGAAAAGAAATAATTGTTGTAGGATTCAGCATTCTGTCAGTTCAACTGAATGTTTGAATATTAAAATTGGTAAACGAAAAGAGAAAGCTGCAGTTTAATAACTGCTACATTCTGTTACTCAAAAGAAATAAAAAACGTTTCATGAACAGGAATGTTTCGTTCAGGCAATACATGCTCACCTTGTCAAGTGCTGATAAGGATGGAGGTATATATATTGGCTTCGCCACTGCTGAACAGATGAAAAAATAACATTTTGCCTTCCGAATCAGTTGATGCTCCTGCAGAAAAGTGAATGTGACTCATATCCCAGCACAGCCAGTTCGGTGTGTATTTCAGAGTCCTGCAACATCACATTTAATTTAAAAGATTTTTATTTATTATTCCTTATAAATTTGGCATTCTCCATTTCATAGTGCATTGGACAATATTGTACCCACTCACTTATTCATCCGTACATCACTCAAGTTTAGTACCCCTAACGTTCCATTCACGACTTAACTACCAACTACTTTCACGAAAAAAAATGTTTTATTAAAACCGAATACAGACCTGAAGCAATGCCTGTTGGAAATCAACCATCATTCTCTCACTTTCTATACCTTATTTAGTGTGTCTCAGTGCCTGTCACCTTAAACCTGTGCCCTCTACTTTTGAACTTCACCATCCTGCGTAAACGATTTACGCCAGTTGCCTATCCATACCTCTCATCATTTTATAAACGGTGAGAACATTATGCGCTGCCTGGAACATTTCAGCGAAAAAGCCTCTGCCTACCCCACCCCCACTCTTAATTCAAGACCTCAGGTCCCCGCACCATTCGAATGCAAATTATTTTTGGACAGTTTCAATTTTCACAAAATCCTTCCTGTAGAAGTTGACCATAGTTGTAAGCAGTATTCTGAATGTGATCTCACCAATGCTCGATATAGCCATAATATGACATTCCAACTTGGATAATCGACTTTTTGACTAAAGACGAAAAGCGTGACAAGTACTTTCTTCACCATCTTGTCTAATTGTGACACCCCTTTATCTGCTTTTATCAATTTTGCCTTGACTAATAAAGTTGTGATTGTCACGATGTTCTGCTGCCTTCACGGATATGTGGCCAAAAATGCAAAGTCTCTCTGTTCCTCTGGGTTTGCTCGTGTCCTGCCATTCATTGAGTAATCAGTTGATGTGTTACTTCCAATGTGCATTACCTCACGTTTGTTATGGTTAGTTTCAACATCCCCTATCTGAATTTGACATTTGTCAAATCCATCTCTGAGCTCCACCATCCTAAGACCTTCTTCCTCACGATTAACCACTTTGCTAATATTCGTATCATCGACAACTCTGCTTCTCATTTCCCCCTAATTTGTTCTATATTCTTTACACACATTCACACACGACATGGGACCCAACATTCATCCTTGTGTTACACCATTGAATGCCAGTTCCAATCGCGCAAACAGCCTTCTATCACCATCCGGTGTCTTCTACCACCACCAAATTAAGTTTGGATCCAACTTGCCAGGGTACCTTAAATCCCTTTTCACTTTTATCCTCTTACCAGTCTCCAGTGTGGTGTCGTGTTGAAGGCAATGTTGAAATCCACACAAACAACATCAACTTCACTACACTCGTTAAAAAACCTGATCACTTGCCAATAAAATATACTTAATCCAATCTGGTAGGCATGACATTCTGTAACAAAACCGTGATGGCTCTTCCTGATGAAACCTTGACTAGACAAGTGGCAGTTAACTCTCTCCTTCAGGGTTTGCTCCAAAAGGTTCCATTGAATTGATGTGAGACTCACTGCTGCGTGATTCTCTGGTTTATCTCTCCCAATCTTGCTGAAAAGTAGAACTGCGTTAGTCCAGTCCACTACAAACCCAAAGGAAAGTAAAATATTGCTCAGAACTCCGATAATTTCCTCCCTTGTCACACAGAGGAACATAAAATACAAGTTCGTCCTGAATTGGGAATATGCCCACTTCAAGCTAGTTAGAACCACGAACACTTCCTCAGTCCCGATGTCAAACTTTTTTAGAACCCTTCCATCCCTCTTCCTGCATTCTGCCCCTATATCTTACCACAAGAGGTATGTTCGCTAGCTGTACAAGTAAAGTGATTCACTCAGTTATCCCATTTGCTGACACAACTGTACTGTCACACTGGAGAGAGATCATTCAGATATTTTAACTTGAAAACGCTGTATTAAGTGGTTATAAAATATTTTGATTTGATAGCCACAGGCTATTACAGTGAGAAATGGTGTGAATTTCCTCGAACTGAAAAAAACATTCACTTAATTCCACCTTTTGTGGAGATTCCTATCTGTTCACATCTGATATGACCGAGATTTTGCTCTCTTTATTTTTATCATATCCAGAACAGAATTGCAGCACAAATCCCAAGCACATGATATTTATTGACCTACGAAGTCGATGCCAATGGCTCACATTGTAATGGGATTCATCAACAAGAGAACTTTTCAGGGTTAACATTGTTCTGTCTTATGTGCAGGGGGCCATTACATAAGAACAGTATCTTGCTTCCTCAGGGGGAAGACCAAAAGATGCTGGAAAGAGAAATCGGAGTTAACATTTTCGGTCCAATGACACCGTCCCCAGCACTGATGGTTTTCAGGAAAATTTTGGTCTATATACAGAAGATATGTGGGGGTGCAATAATTAGGAGGAAACGAGATGTTGGGATAGAACTGAAAGAAAGAGACTAACAGTTGGACATAGGAATCGATTATGATTTGTTTGGAACATTAACAACTGATCACGGAGACTGATTATGACGAACCATAGGTAGTATGTATTGGCTGCTATGCTATAACTAGGCCTGGTGGGTGTGGCAGGGGCCAGGACATGGGAGGCTTCAGGCCTCTAAAATGATTGAAATTGATATGGAGGGTTGCGGATCCTCAAACAGAAAATGGTCTGTTGCTTTTTCAGCATGCGCTGAGCTATGGTGGAACACAGCAGTAAGCCTGAGATAGAGACGTTGGTTAGGAAACATGGTTCTGTGCTAAAGGAGCAGTCAACCGGAAGTTCAGGGACATTTTTGGCAACAGAACTTGGTATTCTGCAAAACGGTCATTCAGACCACACTTCATTTCCCCAGGTAGTGGCGACCATAATATGAGCAGTGGATCTGTTAGACTGGATTGTGCAAACTGTAGGGAAAGTGTTGCTTCACCTGCAAGGTGTATTTGAACACTTGTGTATGAAGCAGGGAGGTCTGAAATGGACAAGTGCGGAGAATCAAGAAGAAAGGATAGCGTAGAAGATATTATTAGAGATGTTGTTAATCAATGGGTAAGAAAGCGACCATAACGGCACTGTACCTGCATGCTCGTACTTTTCGGAAGAAGGTAGGAGATATAATAGCATAAATTATCATGAACGAATACGATTTAGTAGACATTGCAGATACATGGAGACAGCATAGTCAAGACTGGGAAGGAAATATTCACGGGCATGAGACAATTTGGAAGGACAGAAAGGATGGTAAGGAAGGTGGTGTAACTCAAACATTCAAGGACAACCTCAGACCGATGCTGACAGATGATATACGTTCTCTGGAGAATGAGTTTGAATCCATTTGGGAGGAAATTAGAAGAAAATGTCACTGATTGTCAGAGTCTATCCGCCTCCATATTTTAAGATCATATTGGGGAGGGCAATAAACAAAGACACAAATAACACCTGGAAAATGGTATGACAATTATCATGCGGGATTTTAATCAACATGTCGATCGGTCGAAGCAGGTCAGTCAGGGTTGCCTTGACGAGGAGAGTATTGAGTATCTACGATAGATTCCTTAAATACTGTGTAATGGAACAAGCCAACAAGGGGAGAGGCCAAATTAGATTTGGGACTGGGTAATGAACACAGCATGGTGTTAGATTTGGGGATAGGTGAGCACTTTGGTGATAGTTAACAAAATTCCGTTATATTTACTTGAGCTTTTCAAAGGGATAGATATACAGGTGCTACTGCTGGGGGAAAGAAAATTGCAATGCGATTAGATAAGAGTACGCATGCACAGGTTGGGCAAGGAAATGGCAGGGAATGGGCAGAATACAAATGTGGCGCTTATTAAAGGTGCAGGTTCTGTGTGTCTTTGAAAAGTATGTTCCTGTCAGAGAGGGAGGAAATTGTCAAGTGCAGCAGTCATCATTACTAAGGAAGTTGAATCTCTTGTTAAGATGAAGAAGGCTTGTGTTCGCATGAGACGCGAAGGCTCAGTTCGGGGCATTGAAAGTTACAAGTTAAACAGGAAAGACCTGAAGAGAGAATGAAGACGAGCCAGGAGGGAACTGAGAATTTGTTGGCAGATAGGATAAGGGAAAATCCTAAAGCTCTCCATAGGTATGTAACGGCTAAAAGAATGAATGGACTAAAATATGGCCAATGAAGGACAGTCGTAGTAAGTAGTGTGTAGAGTCGGAAGTGATGGGGAAGCGCAAAAGCAATATCTTCCGTCGGGATTCGCACTGGAAAAACAAAATGTTGTCGAGGACAATACTAAAATACAGGCTACTTGACGAGATAGGATTGAAGTTCCCAAGGACGAGGTGTTACAAACTCTGAAAATGTGAAAATATATAAATTCCCATGGGCCGGATGGGATTTATCCTAGGATTCTCTGGGAAACCAAGAATCAGATTTCTGAGCATTCCACTTTGATCTCTATGTTGCCATTGTCCAAAGGTATAGTACCAGAACACTACAGGATAGTAAAAGTTGTTCCCTCATTAAAGAAGGGAAGTGATGTAAACTGTGGAAATTATAAACCATTGACCCTTCCGTCAGTTGTGGGGAAAGTGTTGGAAAAGTTCTAAGAGATAAGATTTGTAATCAACTCAATGGGAATAAGTTTATGAGGGAAAGTTAAGCAAGTTTTGTGAATGGGAGGTCTCGACTCACAAACTTTATTGAGTTATTTGAGTAGATCATTAAACTGAATGTCGGTTTGCTCACTGAATTGGAAAGTTCATTTCCAGACGTTTCATCACCCTACTAGGAAACTATTTCAATGGGTCTCCAGGCGAAGCACTGTGCATGATTCCTGCTTTCTATTTATATGTTTCGGTTTCTTTGGGTTGGTGATGTTATTTCCGATAGTGATGTCATTTCCTGTTCTTTTTCCTCAGGGGGAGTCAATAGCGTCGAGCTCGAAGTGTTTGTTGATAGAGTTCTGGTCGGAATGCCATGCTTCAAGGAATTCTTCTGCATGTATCTGTTTGGCTTGTCCGAGGATGGATGTGCTGTCTCAGTCGACTGTAGTGTTTGTCTCATGTAGTGTTTGTTATAGTTCTTGCACGGTATTTTGTAAATATCATCAGTTTTTGCATATGGAAAAGTAGGCAGAAAACGAGCGACCAGGATACATGAACAACAACAAGCCACAAAACGACGTGACCCTCTCTCACTGGTATCCTTACTTACAGATAAGGCAAGACACCACTTTGACTTAGACAACGTATCCATCCGAGTACAAGTGAAACCGAGACAGACACGAGAATTCCGAGAAGCATGGCATTCCAACCGGAAATCTATCAAAAAGAACATCGAGGTAGACCCCATCTAAAAGAACAGGAAATGATATCAGTACAGGAAATGACATGACCAACCCAATGAACCCCAAACATGTAAATAAAAAGCAGAAATCATGAACAGTACGTCGCTCGAAGGCCCACTGAAGATGTTACCCAGGAGGGTAACAAAACGTCTGGAAATGACCCTTCCAGCTCAGCGAGCAAATGTTCATATGGAAGCTAAACCTGAGCTACAAATATTGTCAAAACTCGCCAGGTGACTAAAAAGATAGATGAGGATAAAGCCGTTCATGTAATGCAGGTTTGGATTTCCGTTAGCCGTTTGATAAATTTCGCCATGGTAGGTGACTGCTCAAAATGCTGAGGTATGGGCTTAAGGGGGATTTCGTGCTTTGGATCAGAAAATAGCCAGCTGAAAGAAGACAGAGGGTGTTACTTTATGGGAAAACTTCATCCTGGAATTCTGTTGCTTGTGGTGTACTGCAACGATCTGTTTTGGCTTCACTGCTTTTTGTCATTTTTTATAAACGACCTGGATGGGGCCAGAGAAGGATGGGTTCGTAAATTTGCGGACGACACTGAGTTCGGTACAGTTGTGCATAGTGCTGAAGGATATTGTAGGTTACATAGGGATATAGGTATGCTGCAGAGTTGGGCTGAGAGTTGGCAAATGTAATTTAATGCAGAAAAGTGTGAGAAAGAACATGGCATTAAACATATCACAGAATATAAAGATCGATAGCAGAAGTTTATCTTAAAATATAAAATGAAAGAGAGAGACAAAAGTAAACGTTGACCCTCTCGTGGATAAGAAGGAGCATTTACTTATGGTATATGCGGAAATAGCCGTGACATTGAACAAGCATTTGCGTCGGTCTTCATAGTGGAGAATATTAATAACATGCCAGTAATTGACAAAGAGATGACGTTTGGTGACGACCTGGGAACAGTCATTATAACAAAAGCACTAGTGTTGGATCGTTGAAGCTAATATTGCAAAGGATGGTTACGTCTCCAGGACCTGATGGAATGCATCGCAGGGTACTAAACTCAATGGTATGTAAAAAAGAACTGAACTTGTGGCATTTTTTCAAAATTCCTTGGTCTCTGGGGCAGTCCCAGCAGATTGGAAAACACAAATATGACGTCACTCATAAAAAAACGGTGGCAGACAAAATATGCGGAATTAGATCAGATTACATACAGTGTCGAAGCAGGCCCTTCGGCTCAACAATTCCGCACCAACCGCCGAAGTGCAACCCACCTAGACCCATTCTCCAACATGATAGACCAGTTTGTTTAACCTCTATAGTGCAGAAATTTCTTGAGTCTATTATCGAGGAAGAAATAGCAGGGCATCTCGGTAGAAATTTGACAGAGGCAGCATGGGTTAATGAAGAGCAGGTCATTCCTGCAAAATCTTTTCGAATTCTATGATGGCATTCCGAGCATGGTGTACAACGGGACCCAGTGAATTGATGTACTTAGATTTTCAAAATGGCCCCGACAAGGTGCTGTTCAGGGGCTGACAGCAAACGGATGCATGCTGTTAAGGGTAACGTATGAGCATGGATTGAGGATTGTTTGCCCAACAGGAAGCGCAGAGCATGATAAATGAGTGCTATATTATTGACCATCAACGATGTTTCTCAAGGATTTCACTGGGAGGCAATTATTGACAATTTATATGGATGATTTGGATTTTGGAGCCATGCACATCGTGTCAAAATCTGCAGTTGACACAAAGGTGAGTAGCAGAGCAAAGTGTGCGGAGGACTGTGAAAATCTGCAGAGGAACATTGAAATATTGGGTTAATGGGAAATATTCTGGCAGATGGAATTCCGGATTTGAAGGTGTTCGCTGATGACACTATTCGCCTGTGTGGAAAAGGCTTATATCGAAAATTCGGAAGAATGAGGCCGGATCATATGGAAACATATAAGAATATGAAGGTCATGTGTGAGATAGAAGTCGAGAGCATGCTTCCATTAGCAGAAGAAACTAGGGCAAGAGGGTACAGCATCTAGATTAAAAGAAGATATAGGACTGAATTGAGAAGGAATTTCTTCACCCAGAGAGTTGTTCCTCGATGGAATGCTTGCCCAACGATGTAGTTGATGCTAAATCAATCAATGTTTTTTAAGCTAGGGCTGCTTTTTTTTTAACAATAAAAGAAGTAATGGTTACCTTCAGAGTTTGCTTAAGTCGATGCGTGTCAATGGAAAGATCAGGTATGAGCTTAATGAATGGCGAAGCAGTCTCTAAGGCCTATACGGCAAAGCCTTGCTCCTCGTTCTCATGTTCTATGAATGTATGTGTCACATATTACGCGATTTTACGGAAAGCCTCCATGAAGCTGTTGGGGGAGGTGTTGAGAGTGAAGGCACAGTGCACCACGATGCCCCGGAGGGAATGCTTCCTGGGGACGGCTCACAAGGGCGGGGAGGGGGATATATGTTTGGTAATAGCATTTCGCTGGAGGTGGTGGAATTAGGAACACACTTCGTTGATCACTTGGAGAACCAGCGTGCTTAAGGCTCCAGACCAATTTCTGAAACATAATGGGATGAGAATGGATCGTTGTTTCATGATGGACATTTGCAAGATGGGTCCAAAGTCCTTCTTTGGTGCAGTGAAAGTCACAATGGCTTTGAGAAGCTAACTTTAGAAGCCATATATCATTGTGGCCACAAGAGCGGGTCATAGTCAGAGATTTTCTTGACTCCTAAAGCCTATCTAACACATAGCCTGCGATTAAACGCCACCTATGTTTTCTCACCGGCAGTCTCCATTAACAGCTGTTCACTCTCCGAGCGAGAGCGTTATTCACCTCATTGACCAAATGTTCTTCTGTTTCTTTTCTTCTTTCCCTATCAACTGTTTACTACTTTACAATACATAATGAGACATGATGAGATAGTTCCTTTTCGCCTGGATGATTACAGTGTGAAAGAAACAATGCACAGGAGAAGCACAACAGATTAGTCAGCATCTGAGTAGCAAGAGATATTTAAATAACAACCTTCTTGAGGATTCCTTACTGAAGTTGCAACAATACTGAAAAGTTCAACACCGTCTAGAAAACAGCAGCTGAGTTGAGCAGCAACACACAACTAATAAAACATCGACAAACATCCATTCCCACCATAACCAAACTCTCAGACATGCAGTCTGCACCATCCACTAGATGCACTGCAGATATTCACTAAGGCGCCTTCAAGAGTACATTACAAACTCACAACGGCTTCCATCTAAAAGGAAAAGGGCACTAGACAGATAGGAAAGACCTACAACCCACTTACCATCCTGATCTGGAAATATATTGCCATTCCTCCAGAATCACTAGGTCAAAATTGTGGATTTCACTGACCTATAATTTGGATCTACCGACAGCACACAGGAAAGATGGTTCAAGAAGGCAGCTCATCATCACCTTATCCAGGCAAATCAGGAATGAACAATAAATTCTGACTTGTTCTGGAATACTCACAACCGACGAAGACTGAAAATCATATGCTTTGGTGTTCTGAGGATTCTCTCTTACTGAGATATTTCTGGATTTATTTGAGGGGTATCAAAGATGAGGATTTGTTGTTGGGAAACTGAAACGAAGCATTACATCAGAATTTGATGGAGTTGCTTTGTTCCATGTAGCCTGATCCTCACCGGCCTTTGAAAATGAAAGCAGAAAGCTACATTCACAGTGGAGTGAATGTATTCACTGTCTGAACTATTGAGACATAATTGGAGGGACACTGGAGAGAAACTGTGGAAATGTGGTGGCGATTCAATTACTTGTCTGCCCTGAAAATTCATCAGGGCAACCACACCGGGGGAAAGCCATTCAACTGTTCTGAGTGTGGAAAGGGAGTTGCTCAGTTCTCTAACTTGCTGACGCACCAATGGGTTCACACGGACAAGAAACCATTTCATGGTCCAGAGTATGGAAAAGGCATTAAAAGGTCTCACGAACTGCTGTACCATCAACGTGTTCACGCTGATGAGAAACAATTCAAGTGTTCTCTCAGAGCGAATGGGTTCAGGCCGTCATTTGATCTCACTTTACATCTGCTAACTCAGTGGAGAGAGGCCGTTTGCCTTTTCTAAGAATGGGAAAGGATTATTTCAGTCATTCAGTCTGCTGAGACAATAGTGAGTTCACACAGAGGAGAGACCATTCGTTCGCTGTGATTTAAAATAATAAATTGATTCTGGCAATCTGCTGAAATACAAGCGAGTTCATACTGGAAAGAGACCATTCACCAGAATGTATACGATTTGCCTTTGAATGGAAAAGTGAACCAGAGTTGACTTTCTGGGTGTACCGGTACACTAAAGAAGGCATTTGCTAAATCCACAGCAGAGAACCATTTACTGTCCGGTGGAATTTGAGCTAATATAGTACAAGGATTAGGAACATTTGGGGCGGGCGGAACAACAGCATAATTGACTACCTGCGGGTCTTGAACAAACCTCCATTTCCCCAATTCAACTTTTTTTGCCTTTTTGACCGGAAAAATGGGGGCTCTCACCGGTGATTATCCGCAGGGGATATCACTTCACCCTTCAGTAGGGATTCAAAGACTGGAGTAATTCCTTTACAGCCGCGGGTTTTAACGAGTCTTGTGTTCTGCAAGGACGATACTGAGACTTCAGGATTATTCTTTTGATTTCACAGCTTCGTATGGACCCCACATCACGTTTGCCTGTTGCCTTGCACTCAGCAGGGACCCTTCTTATCTTGGGTCCGAGACATCAACCATAGCTCAACGCCAGGCTACCCTCTTGGCAGGGTTTACCTGGACTGCCCTATCTGCCTGAGTTAGCCAATTTAGTTTCTCCATATATGTCCTTATGTCTGTATTGAAGCAGATATGCACATCGTCCCTGAATACACATGCTTTCGTTTTTTTGTGCCAGTAGTACCCATGGGCCCAAATCCTGCCACCTGTCACTGGATGTGTTCGCCAATGGTATTTGAGGAAAGGATCATTCCACATCAAAAGGATAGGGTCTACTTGCCGTCACAGATATTTTGGATAAGTTTACACTGACTGCACATCTGTGATCGTCCTAATAAAATTGCACAATAATAACTGATCTGGTTCAAACAATCTCCTAAAACAATCCTTCTCATATGATTTGTAAGGGCCATGATGGTGTATGCGTGCTCTGCAGTGCCTCATATCTACAGCAAGAAAATCTGTGTTTATGGGATTAACATAGTTACTTGTTTCCTGGGCGTGCGAATCGCTCACTGAACTTATGGCTCTCTGGCTTAATCGTCACTCATAGCCATGCATCAGCGGTCGTGAGT
Organism: Chiloscyllium plagiosum; assembly: GCF_004010195.1. Classification (NCBI taxonomy): domain Eukaryota; kingdom Metazoa; phylum Chordata; class Chondrichthyes; order Orectolobiformes; family Hemiscylliidae; genus Chiloscyllium; species Chiloscyllium plagiosum. The sequence goes on from NC_057717.1 coordinate 37,115,755, forward strand.
CGTATTTTACAGCCTGTGCTGGTAAATCTTTTTATATTTCCTGCAAGCCTGTCGGGGTACTGCGCAAATCCGAACCTAATCTCACTATGACATAGCCAGCCATCAGATTTAAATGACAGAATTCCGAGAAATGAAATGAGAATTGGAATGTTTCACCATTACTGGTTTTGCACAATAGGGGTGCGGTAAATCTCTCTTGTGTCACGAATCCTGATGCATCCATTGCGTCGACTCTCTCAACTGCCTTGATTTAAGGACTGAATATGTTGCCCCTGTATCTACCAAACAGGTAACTGGCGCACCTTCCACATATAATACATTTTCCCTTGAGACTAGAATTCGCTACTTCTTATCAACACCTCAATGTCAGGGACATGAAGCATGCGAGTTCCTTTCTAGATACGGAGTTGTTTTTTTTTTCCCGTTCCTTGACTGGTGATATGGTAGTTTACTGGCCTTGTATGTCTGCTATTAGTTCGGTTTAACTTTACTTTTTTTTCTGTCTGTCTGCAATATTTGTCTCTGTAAAGTCAGGTTCTTAATTCTTTGTTTCCCTGTGCTTTTATTGGTTTCGGTAGTTTACTGGCCTTGTATGTCTGCTATTAGTTCGGTTTAACTTTACTTTTTTTTCTGTCTGTCTGCAATATTTGCCTCTGCAAAGTCAGGTTCTTAATTCTTTGTTTCCCTGTGCTTTTATTGGTTTCGAAATAAATGCTAATTTTCCATTACAATGGACATCACATTATTTTACAGGTCGCTGAAACAGCGAGGGCCGAAGTGCCTGTACTGCATTGTAACGTTCTATGTAGTAAGCTACATTTCCTGCTGGTTTCTGATGTCTCTCCTCAATGTGGAAGCTTCCAGACACATCTTCCAGAGATTTGTCTGCACTTTATTTAATCGAGGCAACTGTATTTCCTGCTCAGAATGTGATCTCTCTGCAATGGAGAGAGGAAAACAGAGTCGGTGACAAAGCTGAGATCGCTAATGTTCTGTGCAGAATCAACAAAAACTATCCCGATCTTCCAGTCTCCTGTAACTTCAGCATTACACTGTGTTCCCAGCCTTCAAGCTCTCTGCCTGTACCTGGCTGTTGTCCGAAACGTCGATTTTACTGCTCCTGGGATACTGCCTGAACTGCTGTGCTTTTCCAGCGCCACTCTAATCGAGACATTGTGTTCCCAGGCCTCTATTCCGGTCTCTGGTTTGCTGCAGTGTTCCTTCAAGGCACAACACAAGTTGGAAGACCTGCAACTCATTTTCTACTGACAGATCATGCAAACTTTAGGACCCAACATCGAGTTCAATCATTTTAGAACCCGTCCGCCCTCTTCCACATTCTTCATACACCCTTCCATCAGTTCCAAAGAAAGATCATTGGACTCGAAACGTTAACTTTCCATTCTCATCAGAGATGGACACGAGCTGCAGATTTTGTTCAGATCTTTGGGCTTTACTTCAGGGAACTTTGCTTGTCCGTTGAAATCGCCAGACTACTGGAGGTTTCTGATTGCAGGAGGAGATGTTCACAGGAGATGACAAGAATGGCAAGGGCTGGACCATTCCCATTGTGAAGGTAGACGAGCTAGGTTAGGGATGTTTATTGAAGCGCAGAGAAGGCTGATTGAGTAACCGCTTAACGTGCACATTTTATGAAGAGGATAGATCTGTATGACAGGGATCAGCCTGTATTGGGAAGGAATAGAGTGACATAAAGTAATGTTTTGAGGAGATTTTGGGAGAATGCTTTCACCAGTAGAGTGTTGCTTATCTGGAAATCATTATCTGAGCATGTGGGAAAGCTAAGTGTCATGAGAACATTCCAGCAGTCTGTCGCCGAACACTTGAAGAGCCAGAGCACACGTGGATAAGGAACAGGTACTGGAAAGTGTGACGAGGACAGACAGACGCGAGATGGGTGTCCTGAACGCAATGGGTCAAAGGCAAATATGTGTGCTAAAAGAAGTTCGCTGCTACGGCTCTGTGGCACAATGGATAGCGCGTTAGGTTCCTATCACCACTTTTCAAGTTGTAATTCGGAGGTTGTGGGTTCGAACCCCGTCAGAGTCGACTTTTAGTTTATGGTTTGGAAGGTGGTCAGAGCAGACTCGGCCGCTCATCTGCAAAAGCAACAATATTGGTGCAGAAACCCAACTGTCTCGAAACGGAACATTTTCCTCTCACAGGTTTAAATTTTCGATATCTATTTATGATAGAGATCAATAAACATCTGTTAGCCAGTAGGCAACACGATGATGTGGATCGGCTGGAAAAAGACACAAAGTTGTTGTGTCAGCCATGATGAACCCGAATCACGGAACGGGGCAGGATCAGAGTTAACAATGGGCTCCTTTGTGTCGGTGCCATTTCTGGCCCAGGTTTTTAAATAAGGACAATATGAATTAAACGCCAAGTAATATTTTGGTCTCACCTCCACATCCCTTCCCTCCCAGCTGGAATAGACAGCTCTTGTTTCAGCTTGAGATCAGACAGCGGAGGATTCTCACAAGTTCTCCTTCAGGCTGAATGTTGCTTCACATAGGTTTCAAAGTGGACACATGGAGCAAGCAATTGCATGGATTCAGGGGATTCAGGTCAGATTTCCCCTTTGCTGGGCTGGAATTCTGGCCCAGGTAATTAACGTGAATTTCTGACATTTTGAATCTTACTCTGGATTCTTGCGACTTTACCAATTAAACTGAAATTCACTTTGCCCTTGCATAATATTATTCAGTCTTCACTGTTTAGAAAAACCATGCCACGTGCTCGTGGGTGCAGTGTGCTGAATATTGTTGTCGTTGTGTGCAGTGTGTGTCGATGTGTCATATGAACATGCCAAAGGAAGTTGGTGAAATATCAGTGAATCGAATTCTCTGACGAAGTGAAGCCGATCGACGGAAAACCCCAGTACAGTGGTGATATAACATTTCCGGTGATCAATGCAGGACACTATGGTAAACGTACGCAGTAGTCAATAAAGCCAATTTTCACCATATTTTTCTATGCCACATTTTCACCACATTTCAGGGACATCATTGCAATCTCTAAGCTCTCACATTCTACAGGAAGAACATTCAAATGGCCGACTATCCATTACTAATGTCCTGAATTCACACACACACATGCTCGTATTTCTTTTTATATCCAAAAAACGTTGAGTAAAACAGCATTTATTCGAAACAAATATGATTTTTTGGAGTGTTCTGTCCTTGGGAAATACCTCAGTTACTTAAGGCCAGCCATAAATACTCCCTGAGTGAATATCTAGCACTCAATAGAGATACAGAGGTGATTTTTGCAAAAATGACGTTTTTAATACCGCTGATCCTGCGCTGTGTTAAATTCTAGAAAGGATGTTTAGCTCATTTCATATTACTGATTTTGCTGCAAGCTCGCACAGGCCATTACAATAATCCACAAAGTATTAGATTTATCTCATTGGACATTTTGACTGATATCAGAAAAACTGGAATCGAAAGGATAACGATATTTTTAAGTATTTCTGTGAAGATTACAGAATTGCAGAGGAATATTTTTCGTGTCTTGTTACTGGATATTTTTGGGGGACATGAGTGAGCAGCATATGGACTCACTCCCTTCTCTGTGATTGCAGCCAAAAGTTCCAATGCAACACATGAAAGGAAAAAGGTGCATTACATCGGCAGGTCAGTTCCTACTCACGATAGTATAGTTTCACTTTGATTATCGCCATCGTCTAAAGTATTAGCTGAGTTGGGAGATCATGATCCTGAGGTTATGCTGAGACATTGCGAGAATTTATCCCACACTGTTGGCTTCACTTTATATCATAAACCACTTATGCAGCGGACTGAGCTAACCGGCTTCCCATTCATGCTGAGCTAACACAAACAATTCTTTTACAATTTATAGAAGTTCATGTGGAACAAGCTGCTAAACCTTTCCTCACAATCAGCACATTCTGTACTTAGTCGTACTCAGTTGCAGGTGTTATGAGGTTTCTTTCCAATAAACGTTCACCAATTAGAGAGTATGCACGTAATGCGTACCCAACATGGCCGCCCAGACTCCCTGTCGCGGTGCAATTCATTCCTTGCGTGTCTGCACGTGTCTTCACAAATATATTAGAATCAGCTTCTGAATATTTTTTCCAGCGAAAAAGTAATCATTTTCGAATTCAATAGCTGTAGAAGGAAAAGGAAAATGTATTCCAAACTTCTATTTATCGCTGGTTTTGAAGTTCTAAAGTCTTGATATAGATCCATCCGAATGAAGGAATTTCCTTCCTGTTTACTCTCACCAAATTCACATCCTCCGGAAACCTTCCATATGGACACAACTCAGTTTTACCTGGTGTCACGCCACATGATCTATTCGTCTTTTCCACCATCCCATGAAACTTCGCCTTGTGTTTTCAAATGGCAATACCCTTCGCTACATTAATGGCCTCCTTTCCATTTTTTTGTTTCCAAGTAAACGCTGTCCATTCTTCCTGACGTCTTTTCATTCCAGTCATTGCCATCCATGTCTTTTATTATCTCTTTATATCCCAGTATAGTCCATGTTGAGAAAGGATGCTGGGTCCAATGCAACACATTAAAACCCGCTCTAATGCTGTATACTGCCATTACTAATGTAGGGAAAATGGGAGATAGCTCAGTCAAAAGTGAATCCGTTGGTTGTCGCATAATGGAACAATCCCTGACAGGGAAGTGACTGTTTTTTCTCACTTTTCTCCCTTGACTGAACATTTGCTAAAGCAACACACGAAGAGAACATAGAATGCCTACAGTTCAGAAACTGGCTAATCAATGCAACAAATGCACACCAATCCTCCAGGGATTAACCCTCAGAGAACAATCCTTTCCCTTTTTCTCTTCATTTGATCCTGAAGACGGCACCTTCCTGACAGTCAACTCAGTTGCAGGAAAATCATATCTCTGGCGTTGTGAGGCAGCAGTGATAACCAGTGAGCCACCTTACAGCCCTGTACAATATTGCAAGGCTCATGCGGACGCGTTTGTAATGTGATTCCTGTCAAAGATGCTCTACTTTTGTTGTTGCCCTTACCAGGAACAATAAATCCTGATTCCCTGAACAAGAAATGAACTCAAACCACAGCGGTGAAAGCGCTGCATTGTAACCACTAGTCACCAGGAAGGACAGCATGTGTGCAATTGTATCTTCTCTAAACAGCGTAGATTTCTTTCCCAGCGATGAGAAATTTCTATCAAAAAAGAATGTTCGTGACACTGTGCTTTTACAGCACAGAATAATACATTATGTCAGTGTCAGTCATCAAACATCCATCCATTCTCCTTTCCAGTTACCACTACTTGGCCCACAGCCTGACGTCTGAAGTGTTCATCTACATGCAAAAAGTTTTAATCTCAAGTGAACCAGCGATAGAGACTGAAGTCAGATACCGTCACATTTGTTCATGACCTGGGGGAGAACTGAACCTCATTTTGACCCAAAGAAGGAACTATCTTTTGAGAGTGACAAAGGCCTCAGAACAGCCCAACTGAAATGAAATGAGGAATTGAACCGTTTGGCCTCTTCTTTCTTCACTACTAGCTTTAAAACCCGATTCTGTTTACATATGCAGAGGGGTAAACTGGCAGGAGGCTGTCCTTCGAAGACTGCCCCAATCGTGAATATTTGGTATCTGCAAACCGTCGATTTCTCCACCTCTGAGGTAGACTGGCTAGCTGTGCTCTTCCAGCCTCTGACCGGTTTAAATTGGCTTCCAGCACATTCCTGTCTCTACATAAGGAACTGAAGCACACAGCTGCATCCCTGCAAGTTTTGTCCCCCACTGTTTCACCATTACTTTACTGCTTCTACTGAGTCACGTTTTTCTTCCTGCCAAACGAAGGCATTCTTCGTATAAGAAGCTTGTCATCCACATGGTCCTCAGAGGAAAAACACGGATGTAGACTTCCAAACTGATACAGATGAGGCCTGGTCTGCATAAAAAATAACTTCCAGCTATTCCGTCAAATATAATTCCTAACAACATATAGACCGCACCTTCGGATGTTTGTTGCAATAGTTGTAAGAAAATTCAGCAAGGCTGCCGTGCGAATGGAGGTTACAACCCTTGGTTTGCAAAACCAGCCTTGAACCACTGAGTTATGGAAGAACTAAATTCCGAGTCGTTTTGAGTCTGACAAAAGATGATGACCTCGAGCAGAACAAATTCGGTCAAATCAGTTTTGAGATAGAAGCTTCGTTTTGTGTGACAAAATACATTTTCAAACCCAATTCGTTGATCACTTGTTTGATATAACACTTTGTCAGCTTCCCAATATCTCATAGCGTGACAGGGATCAAAATTTGTTTAAACTCACTCCAGAGTAAAATCTTTGAAGTTTCTGTTATGAAAAATGCATGACGTAGTGTTGACACCAATTAATTGCCCTTGAGTTCAGCAAGTATTACAGTTTTTCTTCATCACTTGGTGAGTAATTCCTTTACTTTAGCCTTGTGCGATTTACGTAGCGACGGGATTTCATAATTTCTGGCCTTGGCAGATGACGTTTAGGAACCAAACGTGAAATAGTTCAAATCGAACATGCTCTGGAGGCTGGAATTCGAGGGAATGTAGATATCTGAGAGAGCATTTTAAAACATAATCTCGGGTGTCGTGTCCGCTGGCTGGGTTGGCATACTATGTTTGCTCTGTTGCTCTTGAGGACATGACAGTGATAGATAGAGGGAAGACAGTCAAGAGACTTATAGAAAATATTGAAATCTTTGAAATTTAGCTGCCCTGTGATGGATGAGTAACCTTTGTTGTGAGTACACCCACATGCAGAAGAGGTATTGGAAGACCTCAAGATTACATCACTGGGTGAATAACCTGCATTCCACCATGTGTGAGCTCGTGTGAAAAGATAAAGCTGCGAAGGACGCATTGCACGTTTGGGAAAATGGACGTTGGTAAAAAGTCATTCAGATAATGCACAATGAAACAGTGAACAGAACGCAAGTACACCCTTGAACAGAAGCTGAGGGAATTAGACCATAGAACATAAAACATTACAGCGCAGTACAGTCTCTTCGTCCCTCCATGTTGAGCCGACCTGTCATACCATAAGACCATAAGACATAGGAGTTGAAGTAAAGCAATTCGGCCCATCGAGTCCATTCCGCCATTCAATCATGACTGATGGGCATTTCAACTCCACTTACCCGCATTCTCCCGGTAGCCCTTAATTCCTTGTGACATCAAGAATTTATCAATCTCTGCCTTGATGAGGAGTCCCAGCCTCCACAGCACTCTGCGGCAATGATTTCCATAGGCCCACCAATCCCTGGCTGAAGAAATGTCTCCGCATTTCTGTTCTTCACTTACCCACTCTCATTCTAAGGCTGTGTCCACGGGTCCTATGCTCCTCGCCTAACGGAAACAATTTCCTGGCGTCCACCCTTTCCAAGCCATGGATGATCGTGTAATCCCAATCAGAAGCCTATCATACCGACATTATTCCATGTACGTCCATATGCTTGTCCAATGACGATTTAAATGTACTTAAAGTTAGGGAATCGACTACCGCTGCAGGCAAAGCATTCCATACCCTTAATACTCCCTGAGTAAAGAAACTGCCTCTGACATCTGTCCTATATCTATCACCTCTCAATTTAAAGGTATGCCCCCTCATGCTGGCCGTCACCATTCTTGGAAGAAGGTTCTCCCTATCCACTCTGTCTAACCCTCTGATTATAATATATGTCTCTATTAAGTCACTTCTCAACCTTCTTCTCTCTATCGAGACAATTACAAGTCCCGCAGCCTTTCCTCGTAAGACCTTCCAACCAGACCAGGCATCATCCGATTAAATCTCCTCTGCACCCTTTCCAAATCTTCCATATCCTTCTTTTAATGCGGTGACCAGAACTGTACAAAATACTCCAAGTGCGGCCGCACTAGAGTTTTGTACAGCTGCAGCATAACTTCATGGTTCCAAAATTCGCTCACTATATTAATAAAAGCTAAAACACGGTATCCCTTCTTAAAAACCCTGTCAATCTGGGTGGCAACTTTCAAAGTTCTGTGTACCTGGACCCAGAGGTCTCTCTGCTCATCTAACACTACCAAGTATCTTACCATAAACCCAGTACTTTGCATTCCTCTTACTCCGACCAAAGTGAATCACCTCACACTTGTATGCATTAAACTCCATTTCCCACTTCTCAGCCCAGCTCTGCAGCTTATCTATGTCTCTCTGAAACCTACTACATCATTCGTCACTTTCCACAACTCCACCAACCTCAGTGTCAACTGCAAACTTACTAACACACCCTTCTCCGCCCTCATCCACGTCGTTTATAAAAAGTGAAGAACAGCAATGGACCCAACGAGGGGGCATAGCTTTAAATTAAGGGGTGGTAGGTGTAGGACAGATGTTAGGGGTAGATTCTTTACTCAGCGAGTCGTGAGTTCATGGAATGCCCTGCCACTAACAGTGGTGGACTCTCCCTCATTATGGGCATTTAAACGGCAATTGGATAGGCATATGGAGGATAGTGGGCTAGTGTAGGTTAGGTGGGCTTGGTTCGGCGCAACATCGAGGGCGAAAGGGCCTGTACTGCGCTGTACTGTCTATGTTCTATGTTCTAACACCGACACTTGCGGTTCAGCATTGTTAAGTGGACTCCGGGAGCAACATTTCCCATCAACCACCAACCTCTGTCTTCTTTCAGCAAGGCAATTACTGATACAAACTGTTTTATCTCCCACAATCCCATTCCTCCGGATTTTATACAATAGCCTACTGCTGGGTACCTTATTGAACGCCTTGCTGAAATCCATATACACAGCATCAACCGGTTTACTCTCATCTACCTGCTTGGTCACCTTCTCAAAGAACTCAGTAAGGTTTGCGAGACACGACGTAACCTTCACAAAGCTATGCTGACTATCCCTAATCAAATTATTATTTCCTAGATGATTATAAATCCTATCTCTTATAACCTTTTCCAACACTTCAACAACAACTAAACTGAGGCTCACTGGTCTATAATTAACAGGATTGTCTCTACTCCCATTCTTGAATATGGGAACTACATTTACTAGCCTCCAGTCTTCTGGCACTATTCCTGTAGACAATGACGATTTAAAGACCAGTGCCAAAGGCTCGGCAATCTCCCCACCGGCTTCCCAGACGATCCAAGGATAAATCCCATCCGGCCCAGGGGAGTTATCTATTTTCACACTCTGCAGCATTTCTAATACCTCCTCCTTGTGAACCTCAATCCCACCCCAGTCTAGTAGCCTGTATCTCAGTATTCTCCACGACAACATTGTCGTTTTCTAGAGTGAATACTGTCGAACTACATTCATTTAGTGCTTATCCTATCTCCGATGACTCAACACACAACTTCCCACTACTATCAGAGATTGGCCCTAATCTTACTCTCGTCTTTCTTTTATTCCTTAAATACCTATAGAAAGCCTTAGGGTTTATCCTGATCCTACCGCCAACAACTTCTCGCGTCCCCTCCTGGCTCATCTGAGCTCTTTCTTTAGGTCTTTCCTGGCTACCTTGTCACCATCAAGCGCCCTAACTGAGCCTTCGCATTTCATCCTAACATAAGCCTTCTTCTTCCCCTTGATCAGAGAATCTACTTCCTTCATAAACCATGGCTCCCGCGCTCGAGAGCTTTCTCCCTGCCTGAGAGGTACATACTTATCTAGGACACACAGTAGCTTTTCCTTGCATAAACTCCACATTTATAATGTGCCTGTCCACTGCAGTTTCTTTAACTATCCTATGCTTCCTAAATCCTGCCTAATCGTATCATAAATGTCTTTCCCTCAGCTGTAACTCTTGCCCAGTGGTACACACCTATCTGTTTCTATCACAATAGTAAACATAACAGAATTGTGATCTCTATCACCAAAGTGCTCACCTACTTCCAAGTCTAACAACTGGCCGGGATCATTACCCAGTACAAAATTGAATGTGGCCTCGCCCCTTGTTGGCCTGTCTACATACTGTGTCAGGAACACCTCATGCACACACTGGACAAAAATTGACCCATCTATAGTACTCGTACTATAGTGTTTTCTGTCAATATTGGGAAAGTTGAAGTCCCCCAAGACAACTACCCTGTCTCTCTCACTCCTATCGAAAATCATCTTTGCTATCCTTTCCTCTACATCTCTGGAACTATTCGGAGGCCTGTAGAAAACTCCCAATAGGGTGACCTCTACTTTCCAGTTTCTAACTTCAGCCCATATTACCTCAGTTGACGAGTCCCCAAACATCTTTTCTGTAACTGTAATACTGTTCTTGATCATCAACGCCACACCTACCCCCGTTTTACCTTCTTATCTGTTCTTACAGAAACATCTAAATCCTGGAATCTGCAACAACCATTCCTATCCCTGCACTATTCATGTTTACGAAATGTTCACAACATCGAAATTTCAGGTACCAACCCATGCTGCAAGTTCATTTGAAGTAGACACACTCCAAACCAAATTCTTGCTTGCTGGTGCCATCTTGCGCCCCTGAAACTTGCTTTTGGAACTCCCTACTCTCAACGTTTTCTATACTTGAACTGCAATTTTGGTTCACATCCCCCTGCTTGATTAGTTTAAACCCACCCCAAATAGCCTTAGTGATCCCCCCCCCCCCAGGATATTGGTACCCATCAGGTTCAGATGAAGATCACCATGCTGATAGATTTCCGACCTACCCCAGAAAGAGCCCCAATTATTCAAGAATCCAAAGACCTCCCTCCTGCACCATCCCTGTAGCCACGTGTTCAACTTCTCTCTCTCTCTCTCTCTCTCTCTCTCTCTCTCTCTCTTTATTCCTTGCCTCACTAGCACCAGAGCAGGGAGGGAATTTGAAAGGACGGATGGAAGTGTATTATTACCGTGTCGTCCAAACGAATGGATTAGAGTTTGAGCTGCAGAAGAGCAGCGACGTGGATGAGTTAGTGATGTTAATGAGGTGCACGTCGGCTGACATGGTGATGATGGGGATATGTGGTTAAAAATACATCATGAGGTGAAGGATGTCACCATGGTTATGACGTGTCTGTTCAGACGCAAACAATTGCCAGGAGAAGATTGAATCAGTGGCGAGGCATTTTCTCCTGTCACGTCGTCGATGATGCCTTCCAGCTCATCTCATCCACTTCCCTCAACCCCACTCCCAAAACCCATACCTCCAAATATGACAAGGACAGAACTTCCTTCTTCATCAGTTTAAAATCCAACAGCAACTTAGACATGATGTCATCCTCCGGTATTTCTGTCAGGTGCAAATGAACCCCAACAATTAAGACGTGTTTCCCTCCCCACCCCTATCCATTTTCTGTAAAGATCATTCACTCTTCCATTCCCTTGCAAAGTGTACGCTGCCACCAAACAACACTCCCCTCCCAGAACCTTCTCATTCCAACACGGGATTTGCAAAACATCCACCCACACATCCGCCTTCAACTCTGTCAAAGGCCCCAAAGGAGCCTTCCATGTCCATCAGAGTTTTACCTGCATTTCCACGCATGTCATTAACTGTATCAATTGCTCCCTTTGCAGTCTCCTCGACATTGAGGAGATCGGATGCCTAATTACAGACAGCTTTGGAAAACATCTCCGGGACACCCGTAACAAACAACGCCACTGGCCCCTGGCTGAACCGTTACCTCTGCCTCCCACACAGCCAAGTTCGTTCAGGTCCAGGGCTTCCGCCGCTCTCATAAACCGTCCTATTTATCCATCTTTGATCCCAACGATCTGCTCAACCCTGCGCTGCGACCTATCATCCTTACACCTACCTCCATCCATCCATCACACTCTCAGCTACCTTGTCCCATCCCCACCCGCTCCCATTTGTCTGTCGACCCCTCGGTTCACAAGCCGCTTTCCTGATGAAGGCACGTGTACAAAACGTCGATTGTCCTGTTCATTCGTTGCTGCCTGCCCTGCTGCGGTTTTCCAGCATGACAATTTCGACCCTGTGGTGAAGCAGTGGATTTTGAGTTAGGGATTGAAGTCGGAGGCCTCAGCTTTGCAATGATGCAATTGTAAGAAATGTCTGCTCCAACAGGACTGCATGTCAGACAAGTCAGGACAGTGTTTGACCTGGAGGGAACAGGGAGGTGATTGTGTTCATATTCACCTGCTGACCCGCTCGTTCTCTGTGGTGGAGACTGTGTGCATGAACGATTCTGACCAAATTATGGTCAAATTCTTAGTCTTGAAAACCCCTTATCTTCAGACCATATCTTCAGACAGAATCTAGAGTTTCACACTCTCATTTTTGGATCACATTAATTTCGCAGGATATTAGAAGGGAAAGATTTACAAATCAACCTCTCCACCATGATCTGATGAAGCCGTGCATTTTATCCCAAATACAACTTGATCAGATTTCGAACATGAAAGGAAAAAGTTCTGGTTATAGTGGGAGATAACTCGTTCACTTATTGTGTGTGTGGACCAGGTTGTTATCTATCATCAGACTTACACACCTCAATTGCAGTCATAGTGAGGAATGACTGTGGAAATGTGGGGACTCATTTCCCTGTCTGAGCAGAATTCCCATGGACGAAATGATAACAGGAACAAGCCATTCACCTGCTCAGAATGTGGGAAGGGATTCACTCTGTCTCTGACCTGCTGCGACACCTGCTCGCTCAAAATGATGACAACTATTTCAATGTCTGATCTGCGAAAAAATGCTTCAAAACGTCCAGCGATTGGATAACCGAACACCACGCTCATACTAATGAGAAACCTTTTATCTCTCCGGACTTTGGAAACTGTTATCAAACCTCTGTGTGCTTCATCTCTGAGAAATATGCTCACATAAATAAGAGTCCATTAAGATATATAGAGACCTGACGTCTGATCCACGTGCTCACCCGGAGTAGAGACTTCTCCAATTCCAAATCAATGGAACGTGCTGTGAAGTCCGAGCGACGGATGGCTCATCACCTTTCTCACAATATTAACAGGTCTTTCAAAATGCCATGACTGCGGGAAGTATTGCACAAGTTTCTGAATACTAACGTGTCATCAACGTGTTCACACTGAAGAAAGACATTTATCATTATAAATGTTCCTGGGGTCAGTTTACCATGAACGTCATCACATTGAGGAGACACCTATCAAATATGTAGCCTGTGGGATGTGTTCTCTAGTCTCTGTAGAACTGATTTCCCATTGATATTTTCGAATTGTGATACACGTTTCAAGTGTATTTATTCCAGGAATAGGTTCAAGCGATCATCCCAACTCTCAGTACACCATCTGCTTTGCGGTTGGTAGCAAGCATTTATCTGCTCTATGTGAGAAAAACAGTTAGGTCACTCATCGACCCTGCTGAGAGAGTAGAGGAATCCCACTGAGGGAAGGAATTCACTCACTCATCGACCCTACTGAGACAGCGTAGTGTTTACATACCTCAACAGCAATTGAACTTTGTCGTTCTTCACATTCAGGTCTGAAATCAAGTTGTAATATTCTAGATAACAATCAAATAAATCAGGTTTGTGTTAAACACAGTATCAAAGGTCATTGGAAGGATGGGATTACAGAGTACGTGAAGCATCAGCACAGGTTGGCAAGAAAAAATCACATCTGACAAATATGTTAGAATGCTTTGAGTAGGAAATGAGCAAGTTAGACAAAGTCAAGCCTGTGGAGGTTACAAGCTTGAATTTCCCCAGGCATATGTCAAGATGCCGTACGGCAAACTGCTAAATAAGAGGTCATGGATTGAGGCTTGGCTGACTGGCAGAAGGCAGTCAGTTGGGTAAAGAGGTCTTCTCCAGGATGGCAGCCCGTGATAAGTGGAGTTCAGCAGGAGTCAGTGTTGGCAACACAGCTATTCACATTCAGCATGAATGATCCATTCAAAGGAACTGAGAGTGTTGTTGCTCCATTTGAAGAAGACACAATGATAGGTGTAAGGATAGATCTTATTGATGAAGCGGGCATGCTGCAGGATGACTTGAACGGAGTGAGTGCTTTGAAAAAAATAGTTGCAGTTGCGATACTTTGTGGAAAATTGTGAGGTCATATGTTTGGTGGAAGGGTAGTGGCATAGAAAATTTTATGAAAGCAGAAAGAATTAAAAGTTCAATTTTCTCTTATGTTTCACATGCAGTTTCAGTTGGTGTTTAGGAAGGCAAATACAATGCAGGCGTTCAGTTCGAGCGAATAGGAAAGCACGGGCAGAGGTTTAGACCTCAGTCAATAGGAGGCTCTGGGCAGATGCATTTGGAACATTAAGAGTAGGTATTGGCCCCATATCTAAGTGATTATATGTTTCGACTCGTGGATAGGAGGTTTATAATGGCTGACTCAGTGGTGAGTCCTAATGTCTTGCGGCGTCAGCATGTTAGTTCAATTTCTACTTTGGACGACAGTGTATTTGGAGTTTGCACATTCCTCCCCAGACTAAAGATGTGTGGCTGACGTTCTTTGGTCATGGGTAATGCAGAGTTACAAGAATTGTGTAGAGGTGTGAGATGGTGTGCGACTCCCTTCGCAGGATTAGTGGGGGCTTCTTGGTCCGAATGGCCGGGTTCCACATTGGAGGTATTCCGTTAGAACAACGTTGATTGCTGAGATTTACTCGTGTAATAAGGTTTTTTTTTTAAAAGGTGACAGCTTCCATATTAACAGATGGTTTCAAGTGAATCACTTGAACGATATTAGGAGTGGAGGGGCATTCTGAAGGAGGAAATCATAAAGGTCAATCGAGGATATGAGATATCATCAGAACATAAAGTTTAGTATAGTCTAAAGAGAATCTACAAGTCAGTAAGAACTTGAGACTAAATAGGACCACTTTCAGATGAAAGAGCTCACCTTTGTCTTGAACCTAAGCAGATGGAGAGATATATAATGTTCACTTTGCGTCAGTTTACACCATGGAGAACGAAATAGCGGGTACAACTAAATATTGACGTTTTGAAAGTAGTTCACATTGAAAAGGGGAAGGGCTGGACGATCTGGAAAATATAAAGTTGGATATTTCTCCGAGGTCTGATCTCCTGTATCCCGGAAACTTGAGGAAAGTTGGGGAAAGAAACCTTTGGGCCTTTCGTAGTTATATTTTTATCATCTATTATTCCGAGTGAGGCGCCGAATGACTGGAGGATGGCAAATGTTGTGCCATTGTTTAGAAAGGAATTCATGGAGAAGCCTGGGAGCGATAGACCTGTGTGTTTGCTTATGGTCGTGGGTACGTTGTTGGATGCAATTAGAAATGATAGGATTTATATGAATGTTTCGATACATGAATGAATCGCGATAATCAGCATGGTTTTGAACAAAATTGATTGAGTTTTTTGAGGATGTAACCCAGAAGATCAATGAGGACAAAGTGATAGACTTTGCTCACTTGGACTTCAATAAAAACTTTTACAGGTTTCCACATGGTTGAGTAATTCATAAAGTCAGATCACATAAGGTTTAATGTAAGTTTTCCACTTAGATTTAAATTGGTGTAATATCAGGATGCTGAGAATGGTGGTGGAGTGTCGTTTTCAGACTTGAGGACTGTTACCAAAGGTGTCCCATTGGCTGAGCGCACATTCATTTTTTTACATTTAAATAAATGATTTAGGTGGTAAGATAGAAAGCATGGTAAGGAAGTTTGCAAAATTGGTAGTAGAAGGTTGTGAAGCGATTTTCCCCTCAGGTCAGTTTCTCTCTGGCCTCGAGTTTGAAAAACGTGTGGGAGAGGAGTGGAGAAGGGCCACTCGTCCATCGTGAAGCGCACGTGATCAGACATCCAACTATTCTCGTCTCAGTTTGTAGCAATGAGATTCTTCCTGTGATCTTAAATGACATAACAATCGTACTGAAGGTTGACCTGGTAACACTGTTGTAACCCCTTTGAGGAACGTATTCTCATGTTCACATACAGAGGCAGTCACACAGGCACATTCCCTGATAGTGACAGAGTCCTCAGAATTATGCCCACTTCCGCAAGTTTCTCTGGAGGAAGACGGCTTTAAGTGGAATAGAAGGCACTTCGCAGAAAATGTGCTTCATTGCGGTCAGCAATGATATGAAATGGATACTGAGCTGAAATAGTCCAACACGCTTCTGATGTGTAACTTTCAATAACACAAATTCTTCCAAAACAAGCCCCCTGGCTCCTGGGATCCGACAGCATAGCGACCAGCAGACATTCCTCACTAAACACAAC
Source organism: Chiloscyllium plagiosum (assembly GCF_004010195.1). Classification (NCBI taxonomy): domain Eukaryota; kingdom Metazoa; phylum Chordata; class Chondrichthyes; order Orectolobiformes; family Hemiscylliidae; genus Chiloscyllium; species Chiloscyllium plagiosum. The sequence continues at coordinate 37,131,924 of NC_057717.1, forward strand.
GACCCACGGCAAAATCTGCACACTTTCACGTCTCGTCGGTTCTGTTTCTGTCCCTGTCACACCTCCAGTTTCCTCTGAAAGACCAGTCCCGATGTTAATGAGAGCTGCAAGAGCTTGCTCTCGGCTGGGTAATGAGACATCATGGTCTCATCGTCCTGATTATCAGATAGACTGATTGCACAAATATGCACCGTAACAGTTATTACCAATTGAAATGTGCCAACGAATACCGTAACTGACAGAAAGATGAAGGGAGAGTAGCTTCAACCCCTTCCTCGCCGTGGGACATTTTGCAAAGAATGTCCTGTTACTTCACAAACTGGCCATGGAAGTGTCTCGCACAAAAATGACCTTTGGCCCACTACGTCTGCACCAGTCCAACACAATCCCCTGAACTGTTCTTATCTCATTTGGCGCCACCTGGTTCAGAGGGGCAAACGTATTCAGCAATGGAAGTGGACAACTAAATGGGTCTTACCTGCTCTGGAGTTTTCTGCCTTTTCCATCCTGACAAGGGGTTGGTTGCAGATTACTAAAGTTCCTTATCTGAGTTATACGCATTTCACTTCATCCTGCGATTTGAATTTCAAACAAAAAAGAGAACAAGCACTCTTCAAGTTCACTCTTGGCTCTCAATTAGAGTCAGCAAAATGCTTGACTGCATGAGGAATCCACAGTGGATTTAATGCCCGTCGCGTCAACTGTTTGGCCACAACTGCGGAAGCGCGCTACTAAACTGGTTTCAAGTACTCCCCCCCTGTGGAGCTGAGGGACAGGCAATCACTGTTCGGTTAGTTTGAATTCAATCACCACAGTTTCGAGAGGGTTAAATTTCAGGAGATGTTTGGACTGTGTAATCAATCTCGATGGTTGAAACGGTCATTCAGTTAAAAAGAAAGGGAGATTTTGCAGGAGAAATTTTCTCTTACAGGTACTACCATACCTGCCGAGCTCCTTGAGCATTTTCTTTTTTGTTTGATATTTCGAGTGTCCACAACCATTCACTAGCCGTTCAACAATACAGAAACGCATTTGTGGTTCCTCACTGGATTTGGTTTCCGTTTGGGTACATATCCCTGAGGAGAAAGTGAGGTCTGCAGATGCTGGAGATTAGAGCTGAAAATGTGTTGCTGGCACAGCGCAGCAGGTCAGACAGCATCCAGGGAACAGGGGAATCGACGTTTCGGGCATAAGCCCTTCTTCAGGAATGAGGAAAGTGTGCCCAGCAGGCTAAGATAAAAGGTAGGGAGGAGGGACTTGGGGGAAGGGCGTTGGAAATGTGATAGGTGGAAAAAGGTCAAGGTGAGGGCAATAGGTTAGAGTGGGGTGGGGGCGGAGACGTCAGGAAGAAGATTGCAGATTTTATATGTGTATATATATATATCCTGGGAAATTCACGGTGAAGACATGGGAATAGTCTAATCCCACCCTTTATAGACACACCCATGACAACAGAAATCAGTTATCCTTCTAACAGGGCACTTCTCACTTCCAGCCTTTCAGTGTCCTGTCTGTTCCCGCGTTTTCTAATTGCCTCGGAGCTGAGATGAGATTTGACTTCCTGACTTGCAGGAATGAGAATCCTTCAATATCACAGATCAGTTCCCATGTCCGGAGTACATCAGAGTCAAAGTACCGGCCTCTGAAAGAATTGAAAGATTCTAAATTCTCTCTGCCCAGTCGGCCAGTTCACCCTTCATTTTCCTCTGAATCCGCATCCCAAGGAATATCTAAAGATTTACAAAGCTCGAGTCTGGGATTTCTGATTTGCTTGTTGACAGTTTTCTCACCTTACAATTGACAACATTTTCCCAGAAGCTTTTCACAATCCTCTGCTTTGCACCATATACTGAGATAAATAAACCTCCTTCTGCGGAGAGATTCCCGACTCTGAGAATATTTTGTTTGGAGCAAAGAAGATAAATGGGGCATATTTTGGGGACGTTTATAATGATGTGGGAGAAAGAGGTGTGGATGGGCGAGTTAATGGTCAGGAGGAACTGCTGCCACTGACAAGGGCAATTGGCCAGAGGACGAGGAGTGAAGAGGTTTAACGAAAAACATAATTTGTTTAAAAAAACACAGTGAAACCTACATGTATCCCATGCTTTTTTTTAATCATCTGTGGATAGAGAAACAGAGCTAACGTTTTGAGTCAGGTCCGTTTCTGGCTCAGAACGCAAGTTTCCTGAATGTCAAGAAATTAGCAGACCTGAGAAATTATCGAGTTGTTGAGATGGGTTTTCTGGAGTTGCAGGGATGACTCATCCAACAAGAAATCATTTAAAATCAACTGTGAGGGAAACATGCTCGGTATTAATGAGAGATGGAATGGATGTGAAGGATCCATTTTCATGAGCAGAGAGATTAATAATACGGCAATGGTCTAGTAATAAAGATGCACTTTTATCGCGCCTTTCAGCTCCACTTTAATCACAGGCACTGAAGTCCCTTTGAAGCAGGTGTGTTATTGTCAAACTAATGTGCTAATCAGGGCAGTTTGTTCAAACAGAGGTCAGAAAAGAAATCACAGATCTGGCACTGGAGACGCCAGTGAGATTATATTTTAATTTAAGCGTTTGTTCTGCTCTGGTTTATATCCAGAATAGTGCAGGACTGGAGATATCAATCTCAACAGAAGTGGTGACCCACTTAAGAAACAAATGAGGAGGATGTTCTCACATTCAGAGGGCTGCAAGTATGTAGAATTATTTACAGCAAAAGTCTGTCAAGACTGGATATGTTGAAGACTTCAATTATCTTATGTTAATAGAATGGAGCAAGTAGCAGTGTGAAATGTGTCCAAATTTGCTGACCATACACATGAGTGGGTGCGCACGTTACGATGAAATCATGGCAATATGTATCGGCATATAGATAGGTTGGGTGGGTGGGGAAAAACGTGTCAGATGTAGTTTCATGTCCGGATAATGAGGTCATGCACTTTGGCCGGAAAAGTCAAAAGACTGAGTAATATTAAAATCGAGAGAAAGTAGAAGCAACGTGTGACACAGAGGAATCTTATGCATGGCACGAAAAAAGTTCAGTATCATATTCTTTCCCTGACAAAAAGAATGGTTTCCTTTCCAAATGCTAACAATGCAATAGATGTTTTCCCAGGAAAGAAAAATAACTGAAACTAATAGCCTAATTGAAAATTTAGAAAAGACTTGGATCGTTCCATTGGACGATGTTGATGTTTATGGCTCTTTAAAATGTGTTTACCATGGGGCTGGGAGTTGGAATTAGGGGAGCTGGGGAGTGAAAATCAGGTTACCCATGATTACTTTCATCCTTCATCTGTCTATCTCATTTTGTACGATTTATTTCGCATTTTGGTTCCTGTGAGTGCCCTTGTAAACTGTACCCGCTGGTGACTTATTTCCCTGGTTGTTCTTCATCACGATCCGAAACAATTCAACATTCTTTTCTCCTTGGTCTCGATAAACTCTGATCAAATGCCACGAGAACCTTGATGTTTTCCACGCCTGTCTGCCTTCTTGCACTATCGATTGATCCATCACTGAGTTACTGTTGCACAAATCAAGAACAAATCGATCAGCACCAATAGCATCTAGGTTGCGAACGCAGATAACTGCAGCCGTTCCCCAAATTACTGCCAACTATGCGATCACAGAAGCACACATTCAACAGCCAGGAAACTCAAAACAGCAGAAACACTCTTTCGGGATACGGACCTGGTTGTGTTTCTCAATCAGCAATCGAAGTTTACTTTGATTATGTCAACAGTTCCCTCACACAAGGAACTGACTAATGCTGCAGACGGAGGAGAAAGTGAGGACTGTAGTTGCTGGAGATCAGAGTCGAGAGTGTGGTGCTGGAAAGCACAGCAGGTCAGGCAGCATCCGAAGAGCAGGATAATCGACGTTTTGACCGAATGCCTGATGAAGTTCTCATGTCAGAAACGTCGATTATCCTGCTTCTTGGATGCTGCCTTTACTGCTGTTCTTTTCCAGCAACACACTCTCCATTGCTGCAGACTGTCACACATTCCAAGCTTCCAGCCACCGAATCAGCGACACTCACTGTCATGAGTCAACCTGCTGAGGACACCTGGCAGTGGTGTTTTGTGTCAAGTTGATCTTCATGAATGCGTATCGTGAGTTGTTTGTCCTTTATAATGTTTCGTACAGTCACTTACGTGCAACATTGTTTGTCCAAATTTATCCTGCATACGATGAGTATTGGATCTATTTTTTGGTGAGTTGTTGCCAAACGTGGCTTTCGGTATATGTTGTCTCATAAATCCGAGTGGTTGGAGGAGTCTGGCTGTACGTGCCAAGACATTTTTTTTTTTTACCTGTAATATAGAGAGCTTGGTGTGTTGGGTCACGGCATGTCCTCCTCGAGTTGATCTTGGCAAGAAATCTGCGGGAATATCTATTGTTGCAAAGTATTTGTGGAGTATCCGGTAAACAACACAACCAGCTGTTCTGAGTAGCAAGGCACAGCGATGACGAGGGCAACAAATTCGACTGGGACATCACAAAAATAATAGGGCAAGCTGCACAGAATGCGACCAGAGAATTTCTAGAATGATGAGACTCATCCAATGACTCCATCAAAAAACATTTTGATCTGGACCCAATATACTGGGACATGCAAAGAACGACAAGAAACAGCAAATGAAAGCGGTGGAAAGGAAATCAAACCAATTCGAAATGCTGCAGGACAGCAGCGCTTCACATGAGTTTCGTCTGCCGAGAGGATATCGCCGAGAAAGTGGAGGAAACGGCTGCAAACTAACTTCCCAAAATCACCGAACATCCCCACACCATCTGCATCCTTCACCAGAACTACGGATCTATACACAAACCTTGAAACCCCGAAACAGTCGGAGTCGCCCCAACGGAAAAAAATGAACGCCGGCCTCCCACGTGACAACTGAGGGGACGAAACGCCATGGTGGATGTCAGAGCTAACTGAGGCTGCAAGCTACCTGTGCATGTTCTTGTCAATAACCCATGCTTGATTATCCTCATCCTATTTTCCATAATTTAATGTTGTATGCCTTAAGCCTTACAAACTTAAAATTAAATATCTCTGAAGGTCATGAGAATCTCTGCCGCTCTGACACATAGAGACAGTGATATCCAGTTCCAACCACTCACTGGCTGATAAAGTTTTATATATACAGCTACTCGAACTTTTATGACTCTTACCTTAAATATCTGGCTATCCTTTGATTGATTCCTTCATCACAGGGAATTTTTTCGTTAAGTGTACCAAATCCATGCCCCACATTATTTCTTACATCTCGCTACTGTTCTCCTCTCAATCTCTCTCGCTCTCACAAAAACAAGGCCAGTCTGTCTAAACTCTTTCATAGCTGAAGTTCTTCAGTCCAGACAATCTATTGGCAAATCACTTCTGCACAGGTTCCACAGCTGTCATATCGCTTCTTTTATGTGAATTGCAGAATTGTACGTAATACTCTAGCGAGAGACGAATAAATACTTGAAATAAATGTGGGGAATTTTAAAAAAATGGTCTTTTCCAATAAAGTATCTTCCCCTCGATACTGTTCTGTGCCCTTTTCATGAACCCAGTTCATGAAATGATCTCTGGTCCATGTAAATCAAACACTATACATGAGGGTTGATAACCCAACCACATTCTCTGATTGCATTAAGTGGGTTAAAGGTCCTCATGGTCGAATTGGGGCACATTCACCTAACAAGAGTGACAGTTACAACACTAACTTTACGGTGTCAATGTGAAAGTGAACGTTAATCTGATCAATGCCTCAGTGACATGGGAGGAGGGATGGAAAGGAATAGTGATTGTGAAAAAGAGAAAAATCTCCGATATTGGGTGCAGATAAAGTTTGAAGCAATAAAATCATCACCTTAGAGAGTATTTTCACCTTATAAATTGTTTGTTTCCTTTCTGCGTTTCTTTAGCACACGTTATATGGAGTGACATGGAACAAATGCGCATTATTGATACTCGGATTTGAATGGAGTTTTCTTTAGCCACATTGCAAAGGACGAACCACTATACGATCACATGAAAAAAACCCAATAGCAAAATCAATAAATGCAATGGCTGAGATTGGCGAGGAACAGCACCATATGCACAAGAGGACACCCATTGGATTGACTCGTCATCTTCGATGTCATTAGAGGCTGTGGAGATTCCATCATTGAGAATGTTGAAGACTGTGTTAGATAGATTCTAGAAAAGATGAAATGTACAGGCGATCGTACACAAACTGTTGAAATGTAGCTTTCAATAACAACGAAGTTTCACATCGTTACTTTACCAGTGCCGCGGGACAAGCGAGTAACTACTGTTGCACGCTCAAATGGCACCAGTTCCCACATCTGGAATCAAAGAAATTTCGTGGCGCCGTGGCGGAGATACGATCGGAAATTGGGGAGTGCAATGAACGCGAGGATCTCTACTCTATCTGCCAGTGAGAAATCCCTGAGCATGCACTCCTTCTATGAAGGCAGAGAGTCGCGTGAAACGCCCAGGCTGGAATCTCTAAACTCGGCTGGAGCAACTTCTGTTGACATGGAATAGGGAGCATTGGGAGAAGAGGCTGGGAGGTCTAACCTCATCTGGATACACTTGGATTGACATGATGCAGGAAACATTGGGTTGATGGAAAGTATCCTGAGCCATTTTAATTTGAACTGAAATAGTTTTCGGCGGCATGCATTTTTGTGGATTGAGAGAGGATCTGCCCCAGGGAATTGTCACAATTATAAAAAAAAAATTTTGCAAAGACTGAGCTCGTCTAGGAGCATCTGTGCATGGTGAAATGGACTAAACATCATTGCACTCTGAATTTTCTTATATTCTAACTCTACAGTCGGTTAATTTTCTGGAATAGTAAATTAAAAATATTTTCTGTGTGTGTGTTATTCAATTTCCTGCAAGCTTGTTCTGGTCTGGTCATTGTTGTAACATAAACTACCGAAAATTGATATGATGTTGGGATTCGGTTCGAGGTTCCCTCGAATTACGGAACAACAACAGGAGAATGGAGGTGAAATTTGCCACAACAGCAGTGATCAATTTGAATGGATGAGCAGACATAGGGAGAAAGGAAGCTTCATGGGTATAAATGTGCTTTCTTTGCCAATGAAACTTACCACGTAACAAAGTGGTGACTATTGAATTCAAGCAATGTGGGTGAGAATGTCTCACCTGGACTGAAAGAAATGGAGCTTATAAGTCCTTCTACATAGAGTGAGGCGGGGATAATGTAAACACAACAAGCTCCAAAAACACAGAAATATTTGTTCTTTTCTGAACTTCCGTCACGAACTGACTAAGATGTCCTTTGGAAAATTATTTTACAACATGTCAGAAGGGGAGTTACAGATTCGAACACGGAAACCAAATTATGTATCACGATAAGACCATGCCACTTTATTCGCTAAGACAAAGGCAACATGGAAGTTCAACCTTCAGACTCTCAGTATTTCTTGCACAATATCATAAATTTACTTCCCATGAAAAGGGAGCAGCCGCTCCTCCTCTAATTTCCTAAATGTATTAAAACCTCGGTACTTTGAACAAATCACACATCAGTCTTTTTTGATCTGTGTAGAAGAACTTCAACTTCTCCACCCTCAACGGAGATGTAATATTCCGCATTTCTTTGACTGTTCTGAAAAATCACCTTTTCGATTTCTCCACAGACACTCACATTCTTTGTCGAGATCATCTGTTTGCGCAAACCCAAATGCTGTGTATTCATGTGGGTGATGTCATCACACACAGGTAATTGCTCAGGACCATCACCCTGATTCCTGGGTATTTCCTCAACTGTGAGCGTTTGTTCTGACCACAGTGCTTCTGATTTAGTTCGAGCTGCCGGGTTCAGCATTTGATTAACAAGGTGAAATCAAATAAATCAAATAAATTACTTCAGTATTTTTTACTGTTCATCTACCCACTTCTAGTGCTGTGCTTTCTTATCTGCAAAATGTTTTACATTTCTCTTTGGCGGATGTGACCATTTAGTGCCAACTGAGGCAAAGTTAATCCATTGATCTGTTTGATGCTTTTCTCCTGAACTAAGTTTCTGTCATGGTTTAACTACCTCTTTCTCCAAGAATGTCAGTATTGTTTTGGTTATTTTTTTATTCTTACTTCTATTGACTCTCTGAATAAGGCTTTTAGAGCTGAACGTTTCTTAACTATGTGCTTCTGGCAATTTTCTTCGCTTAGTTGCTTCCATAAGGCCATTAGGTTAGGAGATATTCAAGAAGTGAGAGTGAAGTGATTGTGATGCATGACAATTCATGCATCACAATTCATTTACATAATAACAATGACAATTCATTTACATAAATCTATTGTTATGATCCAACCAATGCGTGGAAAATGCTGCAGGCCAACTTCCCAGATCGGTTGAACACACCCACAATAACTGCACCCGGTACCAGGGTCTCAACTGTTTCCAGAAACCTTGAAGCTCCAAGAGGGACATCACAGGAAGAGAATTGAAACCCCGACTCCTGCTGAATAGGCGAGCATAGTCACCACCAAAAAAACGAGGACATCAGGTAGGGCGCCTGTCTCAAGTTCATTGTGTGTGATCTTATCAAAAACAATGCTTAGCTATCCTCATTACATTTTCCATCATTTGACCCAAAGTGCATTATCTTCAAATACTCACACCTGAAGGTTTTGAGGATTACTGCCTCTCCCGCACATGCAGACATTGAGTTCCAGATTCAAACACTCGCTCACTGTTTAAATTATCCGCACATTATATCGAACGTTTTGCCTCTTATCTGAAATCTGTGGCTCCCTGTTGATTGAAACCATGCACCAATAGAAAACGTTTCTTTCCATCTACCGTATCCATGCCCCTCATTATTTTGTAATTCTTAATCATGTTTGCTCATAATCTCCCTCTCACTGAGAAAACAATAACCCCAAGATGTCTCATCTCTCCTCATAACTGAAGCGCTTCAGGAGAGAAACTGTCCTCATAAATTACTTCTGTGCTGTCATATTGCTGCTATACCGTGAATTGCGGAACTCCAAATAAAAATCTGCAGCTGAAGGAACAAATTACAGAAATGTCACAGAAAGCCGCAGAAATTGCTCCTGACCGAAATAAAAAGGTCCCTTCTCCTCGCTAGTGCTCTGAATTACTTTCCTGCGACTGATGCTCCAACACTGTCCCGTCAATGTTATTGAAAAGTGCAACATGTGGATTGATCGCACAACCACGGTGTCTGAATTATCCAAAAAGTTTGAAGTTCTGGTGAGACTGGGGCAAGTTCACTCAGCAACCGTGACAGAAACACAGACTGAACGGTGTCCACGCAGAAGTCAGTATTAGAGTGAGCAACATATTCACAACAGGAGTCAGAGAGATTTCAGACCGCGACAGTTATAAGGAACAGAATCATCACATCAGAGAACATTTTCACGTAAAATAAAAAATGTTAAAAATGCCAAATCGATGACAATTTAATTATATAAATATAGTGTTACAAAACAAAGTTTTGATCTTAGTCATAGAACGTTTTATAATGTGGGTAACAGAACTTATAATGTTCAAATACGTCCTTTTTTAGAGTTATTTTAAAGTAAAAGTCTGAGATCAAGAGAGGGAGTTTAGTGAAGAAGCTACACAGTTTATGGCCTTGGCAGCAATAGGTTGTAGGCAAGCTTTGTAAACATGTGGAAAAGTTAAAAGCGAGAATGCTTAGATGCATGGTTGAGAGGTAATGCAGATATCATGAAGGGTGTTTAAAAAAATAATTATTTGGATATAGGCATCGCTGTCTGTGTTGGCAGATGTTGACCAGCCCTAATGTCCCCAGAGAGGGCTGGAGGACTTTAAAGACCGAGGCAGAGAGGAGGTTACCAAGAGATGTGAATAGAATTACATCAGTTTTAAAATTTATGTCGGCTTTCAGTGTGCGTCGGATGTGGTGAAGATACTAGTTTGCCTTTGGAACTTGGTCGTGGAAGTGGCAATGTCCATGACGGTAGGACATTCGCATTCGGCCACGAGACGGGTGCTCACGGTTGACAAAATCACGGCTTCATTAATGTGTACAGCTGGATTCTGCAACGTGATAGCCGACGTGATAACGGAGCATGGCAACAGAATCGGCCGAGCATGTGCCCGGATGATGCTATTGACAGCGAAGGATGATTGAAGTGCTGAGATATAGTGTAACCATTGAGGTTTGGCAGCAGCAGTCAGCAGTGTGGTCAGCTGGTAGAAAACAGGTACATCTTTGCCCAACGTGGGAACGCATGATCACGGCTGGGAACTTCGAACAATTTTGCGGAAAGCCCAACTTGTAGAATTTGTAGGCCGATGATTTTAAAATAGGCTGTGATGTCTGCTTTTTTCTTCAAGTCTATTTCTTTCTTCAAATTTGTTTATTGAGAAAACATTTGTTTCTTCTCGAACTTATGCAACAAAGATTTGATAATGAACACATTGTTCCAAAGATGCTGCTGCGTATGGGGATATTGCCCACTTGTCTCTAATAGCCTGTACCGAAGAATATGTGACAATTCCATCTTAAAGAATCCCATCTTAAAGAAAACAAGCCATTTGCTCCCAAGCGAAAAACAGCCAGATCCTAATGTTCTCTATTTATCTCAGACTAATGTATCTAAACCCACATAAACCTGAACACTCAGGAGAATTTAGCTCAGCCAATTCACCTACCCTGCACATCTTTGGACTGTCCGAGGACCCTGGAGCACTCTGAAAAAATATCCATGCAGCATAGTGCGAATGTGCAAACTCCACGCAGAGAGTTGCCAGAAGCTGAACTTGAATCTGGACCCTCAGCGCTGTGACAAAGTAGTAATGATCAATGACCCAGCGAGCCTAACATCTCCCTCGCGCCCTCAGTGACACGCACGGAGACTGAGGCTCGATCCTGCCCTTATTTCATGTTTAGTCAGCGACCCTTCTCTGTCACTGTACTACTAGCCCGCCGTTTGCTTACTGTTGACAGTGCCACATCACCATGCTGGTGGGCAGCTTTCATGAGCAGGAAAACAATGTAGATTATGAGTATGCGGACAACAGGTTATCTCGTGACAGAAATGTTGGTCTCTCCCGTCACAGATGGCGAGTAAAGGTTGAAGGGGAGGGCAGCGTACGGAGCTATATAGGTTTCATGGCTGGTCTGAGCAGGACTCTCGCCCCAAACAAATAGTTTTACGGGCCGTGAATGAAGATGCAGAGAGCCTCAGGCTGCTTTGCACGAACACGCCCTGTTCAACGGCCGTTATCCTTCGATCAGTTTGTCTTGCTTTCGTTTGTTCTCGCTTCACTATTTGTTAATTCGTCTTTGGTGTGCATGGGGCTGAAATCAAAGGTTATTGAGTTAATCATTTCTGTCGAGTGTGGTGCTGCAAAGTACATCTGGTCAGGCAGAATCCGAGGAGCAGGAGAATTGACGTTGTGAGCGAAACGGCTTCACCAGGAATGAGACTGGTGAGCCAAGACAGTGGTAAGATATTTGAAACTGACTGGTTCTGGGGCATAGGACCTGAGAGTGCAATAGGGAGATGAAGGTGGGATGATGGGACAGGTCAGAGAAGATGGTGGAGTGGATTGGTGAGAAGGAAGTTCGACATTATAGGACAGGTCATGAGGGAGTTGCCGTGTTCGAAGTTTGGATTTGGGATAAGGTGGGGGGCGGAGGGGTAATGAGGAAATTGTTGCAATTCACATTAATCCCGTGAGGTTGGATGACCCTAAGATGGAAGATGAGGCGTTCTCCCGACAGGCGTTCGGTGGTTAGGACTTGGCAATGGGGGAGGCCCAGAGCCTTCGTGTCCTTGGACGAGTGGGAGCGGGTTGTTTAAGTGTTTGGCCACACGGTGGTGCGGTTGGTTGGTGCGGGCGTCGCACAGATGTTCTCTGAAGCGTTCTGTAAGCAGGTGGCCCGTCTCCCCAGTGTAGAGGAGACCGTATTGGGAGCAACTAATATAGTAAATCACATTTGTGGAAATGCAGGTACATCTCTGACGAACGTAGAAGGCTTCATTTGAGCCTTTGACATAGGTGATCGGCAGGTATGGGCGCAGGATTTCCAATTCCTGCGGTAGCAGGGGAAGGTGCTGTTGTGGGTGGGTAGGTTGATACTGGGCACTGATTGCGTTTTTGAGTGGGGAAACTTGCACCGATCTCGATTTTAGCATGTGATGCCGCACTCTTGACTTCGATATCCAGCATCAGCAGTCCTCACTTTCTCCTCCTTAACTAGTTGGTGGATTCAGTTACCAATTCACAGGTAACGTTTTCTTTTTCACCTTTAATGTCACCAATTTCCCAGAGATCACTTTCCTGCCATTACTGGTTTCCTTCAGTTCCTCCTTCTTATCTATTCCCGAACATGTTACTGATGTCATTTTGTCATCGTTTGTGCTGACATAACCGGATATATAATTAATTATTGTGCCATCTCTTCATTCCACATTACAACTTCGCCTGCTTGATTTTAAAAAAATTGTTTTAATGACATTTTTTCTCGTCATATAATTTTGGTACCTTTGAAAATTAGTTTGCGTGTTAAGCTCAAGCTTAACTTCAAAGTTTATTTTTCCAACTTCAGTATTCCCTTAGTCTTCTTTTGTTGTTGTCTAAACCACTTGCAGTTAACTTATGCTGTTCTTTTTTAGCCAGTTGGTACGCCTCTTACTTGGATTCCCTTCTATCCCTCATATTCTTTGTGAGCCATGGCACGGCCACCTTTCCCGTTTTGTGTTGTACCTGACAGGAATGAACAACAGTCAGAGTTCCTCCAAGGGCTTTTCCAAATTTTTTTCATCGTTTTATGTGTTCATCCCGAATTATTGTGTCTCATGCCATCATAATTTTCTCCATTTAGATTGCAACCCACAATCTCAGAATCATCTTTGTCACCGTACACCATTCGGAGTACATCACTCTCACACAAGGTGCTTCTCACAGTTAGATTCCCAGCAATTCCCTTCTCATGACAAAACAGAAATTTTAATACGAAACGTGTCGTTGTCCCAGAAGATCATAGGACCGCAAACTCACAAGCAACAGAGAGAGATGATTGATGGTGCTTTCAACTGAGCATCACCATGCCTTTGGCCATGCATAATGTTCAGAAACTTCCATGGCAGCCTCAACCAGTGCAGGGATTGAGCAGGTGCTGTTGCTGTCACTCTGCATCACAAACCAGCCATCCATTCAACAATTTTCCCATTCTGGACTGTGCGAGAAAACCGCAGCACCCGTAGGAAACCACACAGACACGGGGAGAACGTGCAAACTCCACACAAGCAGTGTCGAACCTTGGACCCTGAAGCTATTCAGCAAACGTGCTAACCAACGAGCCACCATGCCACACGTTTGCTCACTGACTTGGCGCCCACAGCCCTCTATGGCAACTATCTCCACAGAACCGCCACTCTCTGGCTGAAGATATTCCATCGCGTCTCATTTCAAATTTGTAATTGCATCAATTTGAGTCTGTGCCCTCAGGTTCTGGTGTGTCATATTGGTTGAAACATCTTCCCCATATTAGCTCTATGCAGGCCTCTCAGCATTCTGAAAATTACAATCGCATCGAGTCACTGACTCAAACATCATTGAAACAGACTGCTGTTCCAACCAGTCCATGCTACCGTGTACGGAACCTAACGTAGTACCAACTGCGTGTACTGGGCCCATATCTATCTTAACATTTCCTATTCATGCACTTATCCAAATGTCTTTTAAAAGTTGCAGTTTTGTCCACATTCAGTACTTCCTTTGGAACAATGTACAGGTAACGTACCATATCAAGTGAAACAAAGTGCACCTCATGTCTTTTTATATCCTTTCTCCTGTCACCTTAAAAATATGTCCCCAAGTCCTGAAATCCAACAAGGAAGGAAAGCACAGTTGCAGTTGTGCTAATCTGCATCCCTCAGGATTTTTAAAGCTTTTATAGGATAAACGTCAACCTCCAAAGCTCCTTTGAATGAAGTCCCAGCCTATCCGGCCTTCCCTTACACCTCAATCCCTTAATTCCTCACAAAGTCCTGGTGAATTTCTTCTGAACTCTCTCAGTTTACTATTCTTCTTTGTCTAACAGACCAACCAGAAATTGACGCAGTACTCCAGAAGAGATATCACCCAAGTCCTGTACAACCTCAGCATGACTTCCCAAATCCAACTCAAAAAACTGAGCAACGAATGAAAGCATTCTCCCAGCATTTTTAACGGATCTGTCGATATGTGACACGACTTTCAAATTTCATTCCGTGACCTATTCACTTGTCTATTGCACAGCACTATTCAAGGCAGTGCTTGTAATTGTACAAGTGCTACATTAGCACCTTACATTTATCCAAGTTACACTCTCTCTGTCATTCCTTTCATCAGAGACCTGAATACTAAATATCTCCTCTAATCTTTGATAACCTGAGTTATCTTTCTTTTCTGTCTACTGTCCCACCATCGAGAGTTATAGAGACTTTTAACATTTTACACGTTGGAATTGTACAAGCTCATTCCATAATGCACCACCCTCTGCGTGAAAACGTTGCCCCTCAGATCCCTTTTAAATTTTTCCCTTCTCCCCCAAAATCTGTGGCCTCTAATTCAAGACTAGCTCGACCCCAAGGATAAGAACGTATCTGTTTACCCTGTCCATTCACCTCATGATTTTATAAACATCCATAAACTCACCTTTCAGCCTCCGACCCTCCAGGGAAAACAGCCACATTCTATTCATCCTCTCCCTGTAGACCGAATCCTCTAATCCTTTCAACACCCTTGTAAATCTTTTCTGATCTGTTTCAAGGTTTACAACATACTTTTCAGAGGAGGCAGAGCAGAATTGCGCACCATATTACAAAATGCGGACGTAACCATTTCTTCGCAAATCCGGCACTCAGTGCTCCGACCAATATATGAAAGCACCAGAATTACCTCCCTGCATGTTGCTTCCCACATCAGCAGTGCCAGCTGCACGTTCCTGACGTTCAATAAGCTTGAAACAGGAACATCTGGGACATCAGGAAAATGGAAAGACATTGGAAGTTTTTGAGAAGTGACGGTGAGCCGAGTGGAGACGGGCTTATTGTGTGTTCTGAAGACTTGCTTTCCTGTTTATCTTGGTACACACTTCACTCCAGATGTATCAACCGCAATGACTGCCTATTATGTGTTTTCCTTTGCGAAACTCAGGAGAAAGTGAGGACCACAGGTCCTGCAGGTCAGAGTCGAGAGTGTGGCGCTGGAATAGCACAGCAGGCCAGGCAACATCCGAGGAGCAGGAGAATCGATGTTTCTGGCAGAGGTCCTTCACCAGGAACAAAACTTGTGACCCACAGAGCTGAGAGATAGATGCGAGGTTTTTTGGGGCTCGGTGCAAGGTAGATGAGAATGCAACAGACAAATGAAGTTGGGGAGGAGATGATAGTTTGGAGAGGAAGGCAGAGCAGATAGATGGGAAATATGATGGACAGGTCAAGGGGGCAGTGTCGATTTGGAGGCTTGGGAGTGGCATAAGATGGGTTAGGGAATTGTGGCCAAAGATGAAATCCACGTTAGTCCTGTGCGTTTCCAGGGTGCCAAAGCGGATGATGAGGATTCACTCCAACAGGCTTCAAGTGGTTAAGGTTTGGCGACGGATGAGGCAGCGTACTCTGCATCTATTTCAGTGCAAGCCACTCACTCGTGGTCGGACTATCCCTCTTCTCCGAGATGTTCCCTCACCTGCATTTCCAGAAGTGCACTCCTTTCCGATTCCATGCATTCTGTCCAATTATTTGCTGTGGAATCTTTAAACTGCGCAGACCCCTCCACTTCTATACATTTAACCACAATTTTCTGTGCAACTGATACTAACTCCCATGACTTAGTTTAAATTCCTGTCGACAGAACCAAGTTATCAGATTTTCCAAGGACTTTGGCCCCAGCATCGATCAGGCGGAGAGTGTCCCATCGGCCAGCTCAGTCCTTCGCCAGATCAGACCCCAAAATCCAATGAAATAACACGTATTCTCTCACACCAGTCTTTCAAACGAACAATTACCTCCTTAATCTTGCTGATCTTTTGCCAATTTGTTTATGGAGCTGGTAGTAATCCAGAGATTACTCCTTTCTTTGTGCATTTTCTAATTTAGCACTAAGCTATAGATTTGATTTGATTAGAGTGTGGAAACAGGCACTTCGGCCCAAGTCCACACCGACCCGCCGAACCGCAACCCACCCATGCCCCTACATTTACCCCTTACCTAACACTACGGGCAATTTAGCATGGCCAATTCACCTGACCTGCACATCTTTGGACAGTGGGAGTAAACCGGAGCACCCGGAGGAAATCCACGCAGACATGGGGAGAACGTGCAAACTCCACACAGTCAGTCGCCTGAGGTGGGAACTGAAGCCGGGTCTCAGGCGCTGTGAGGCAGCAGTGCTAACCACTGTGGCACCGAGCCGCCCACTATATTCCATGAGCAAAACTCATTCCTCTTTAGAATTACATCAAAATCTGGATCATTCCTCTCCCACTCCAAGTTCTTCTGCAGCTGAGTTGAAAATTCGGAAAATGGGCACGAGGCAAGCAAGTCAGCCTTTGCGACCCTTCAATAGGAAACTGTCTGTATTTTCTGACACATACTATCCCCAGTTTTACAAATAGACACCTCGACCATCATTCTGCTGAGTGTTTGGTCACTCTCCCTGCAAAGCGAGGATTCTCATTCACACAGGGAGAAAAATTCTCAGACCTGTTGGACAGGTTGAAGGTCTCAGACCCCTTAAGTACTACGCTCTTGTTCCTTTTTCCTGCCTCACTCATTGCCACACCCTTCTGTCACTGATCTCTGACCGAATTGAGGTAGTTAATCTGTGGAGTGTGACAATCTTCTCTGCAATAAACCAGTGCGCCTCAGATTTAACGTTAACAAATCATCCTGTAACCATTGCTAATTGTTCAAGAGAATTCCAAACATCTGACAAACATAGTGTGTAGACGTGCTTCGTAAGGTGCACTTTGAATCCTTAGATAATGCCCCATAGTAACTCAATCATATTTTGGACAACAGCTGAACGTGCTGACTAAATGCACCACAGAGTTTGAGGTAAAAAGAAATCTGTAATGTTCTGAAACCTGGGTGACAGCGCGTTCTGTATTCAGATTGCAGTCACTGAAACCTCATTTATCCTGTACAAGTTTTACTTTACCAAGATACAGGCTGAGACTTCGATTGTGTGGAGATGAGGACAGTTGGATGCCAGAAAGTGCAAACTCATCCATGTCACCAGGAAACGACTTTATGTGTGGATACACACAACGTATTTCTGCAGCCTGGACAATAACAGGAAAATGGGAATGGAACCCAGCCCATACTTGTTTTTACCCCACAGAGATTGTTTTGTGTGTTGTTGTCTCTGTCTTGAATCCATCCTCTGACGTACAGACTCGAATCAGTCTCCCCAGAGACAGGTTTAGTGCTGAACATTTGAAGCAGGAGGGAAAAGGCCAAGTTGTGCATAGTTGCGACAATGAATTGAAGGGAGGAAGGAGGGGGGTCAGAGAAAAAAGGGGGCCTGGGGGGTGATGGTGACAGCTCGAAGCGGAGTGTGGAGCTGATTGATGTGAAGGAAGATGGACAGGTCGGACAGTCAAGAGGGCGGTGCAAGGTTGGAAGGTTTAATCTGCGATGGGAGGATACGGAGGGGAAATGAGGTAACTGGTGAAATTAACGGTGATGCCGAATGTTTGGTGCGTTCCAGAGAGGAAGATGAGGTGTTCTTCCTCCACTCATCGAGTAGCTTGTATTTGATAGTGGGCGATGCCCAGTACGTGCATGCACTTGGAGTGGGACGGGGAGATGAAGGAGTCATCTCCAGCACGGTGGAATTGTTCAGTGGCAAGGGTGGACCCGGTTTAAGCCTTCTATTCTCCAAGGAGAACTGGTCTAATTTCCCAATCTACCTTTACAGCTGACATTGTGCATACGATGCACAATTCACATTATCCTGTTCAGTGCTGTCTCAAATCACTTAATTTCCCCACTTCCTGAAGTTTCACGAGCAGAACTGAGCAATAATGCAGCTGGATGTTTCATTCAGACTCGGATTGACGAACTGAACAATCTGAAACACGTTTTCACTTTGAAAAAGTGCTTTCCTT
Organism: Chiloscyllium plagiosum; assembly: GCF_004010195.1. NCBI lineage: Eukaryota > Metazoa > Chordata > Chondrichthyes > Orectolobiformes > Hemiscylliidae > Chiloscyllium > Chiloscyllium plagiosum. Next base: position 37,150,064 of record NC_057717.1, read on the forward strand.
TGTCGTGTTTGCTGCAATAGTCGCTCTTCCCCATCCCGACTTCAGACTCTCCGACCTCATTTACGGAAAAAACCTATTGAGAAAATCGATTGAACATTTTTGTGGACGTGCAGAACGGACTATGGGCCCGTTCGAGATTTGAACCACGAATCTAAATTACTGAAAGGCCAAAACGCAAACAAAGACATTCAATAAGCAATAAAACACAGTCTGGCCATGTGACCGGGTCAAATTCATTCCACATCGCTCCTGGAATTAAGAGCAGCAAAGTTTTTCCAGAACACTTGCTTCCCATTTTGTTTCCCTGCTTACTGACTTTGCTGTTTCCCCTACATCAATGAACCAGTCTGTCTCCATTGGGGTGTTATTAAACCATTTTATTTCTACTCGCAAGCTGAGCTGGGAGAGGGCAGAGCCCGTTCGCTTTTCTGCCCAGTGTCACTCTCGGTGGGTGGCATCAGTTATGCGGAAGGAAATGAATAACTTTGATTGTGGATTTGTCCCAATCTCTTTTTTATCCGAGAAATAGAAATGTGTTGAGCTGGCCAGAAAGAAAGAAATGCACACTGGATATTCTTCCTCCAAATAAATTAATATAAGTTCTCTTGCGTGTAGCCTGTTTGGAGTTCAGAGTTCGTCTTCATACATAAATCCGGCAGAAATTCTAATGCAATACGGCCTTCCATTTGTTTCCTGCGACCGGGTAAGTAGTTAACATCTGAGCACCAATTTTCCCAGATGAAGCGAATTCAAGAGAAACGCTCAATCAGCGACAGTCATCACCACAGCCCTGAGCTGCGCATCTGCAGTGAGTTCAACGCAGCATTGAGTGTTAAAAATGAGACATTGTTTCTCCGTCTGTCCCAGAGATAGGGAGAGGGATGGCATAACCACACGGTATCATTCCTATGCAGACTGAAGCATACAGCCATCCAGTCCACGACAACTCTCCGTCACTTGTATCTCTCCGAGGTTATTCACAAACGGTGATACATTTCCAAACACTGTGGAAATGTGTCTGTGTGGTGATGCTGTCTCTCAAATGCTGATCATCTTGCCATTCATGTCTGAGCCAGTTATGAATAACGCTAATGATTACTCGTCAGGACAGTATAGTTTCGACTCCTACCTGGCACGAAAATAATGCAGGCTTTTATTGTAATTACAAACCAATCGTCCTCTTTGTTCTGAAGCCGAATTGACGTTTAATTTCCTGATCTGCAGGAACCTTCAGTCAATGTCCCCGATAACATCAGAGACATTGTCCTCACATCATCACCGGAGGGGAACTCAAAGTGTCCCACACGCTCTTCATGAGGACCTGTCCATTTCAATCATTCAATTACCCAATCACTGCGATTCCTGGGAATGGCAAGGATACAACAAGAATAGTCAAGTCGCAGCTTTGAGAATCTTTCGAAAATCTGTTTGAAGTGGTATCAAAGAAGAATGAAGAATGAACTGCTCGACGGAGCATAGATGACAGAGGCACCATCCGCTTCTTTAAACGGGTGGATCACTGTCTCTGAGTTTCTCGAGGACATTAATTGATCTGAAGCATTGAAAATGCTCCTGCCACAGATGCTCTCCTTTTCTGGTTCCTGCTGTTGAAGAAAAGCGCACTTTTTTTTTCTCTGGCCGGGAATTGAACCCGGGCCACAGCGGTAAAAGCGCTAAATCCAAACCAAGCGATCAACAGGAACGCCTTCCGCAAACTGCTGCACAGGTTGTGTAATAGCCCGCAAACTCCTTGTGAGTGTTATTGTCAAAAACAACCGCTTGCTTATCTTCATCTCATTTTCCATTCCTTGGCCTTGTATGGCTTAACATCACAAAATCACTTCTGAGTACCTCTGAAGTTTATGTGGGCCTCTGCTTCTCCGTCTCTGACCGACAGTGGGCTCCAGGTTAAGACACCAGCTGGCTCATTAAATTTTATTGCGTATCTCCTCAACTCTGTCTGCATTCAACCTTCAATCTAAGCACCATGATGATCGATCAAGGGGAAAGACTTCTTCTAGTCTACCCTATTCCTATGCCACACTATTTTGCATTTCAATCGTATATTCTCAAAATTTATTGTGCCGTAGGGAAAACTTCCCAGTCTGTCCAATCTCTCGTCATAGCTGAATCTCTTCAACCAGTCAATATCATGTTAAATCTCTTCTGCATTGTTTCCAGTGCTATCATATCCCTGCTGTAATGTGAACTGCAAAACTGCACACAATACACAAAGTGTTCTTTTCCAATAAATTCTCTTTTGCTCAATATTGCGCTGTGTTTTTGCGCATCTGATCCTGATACTCCAATAATTTATGGTGTATGTCCGTAAAAGTTTCTGTATGAGAATTAGTCTCACAATCGAACATCTAATTTTATCGAAGAGGTGGAACTTCCCGACGGTCGGATTTGGGCGGTTTAACCCAGCAATAGTGACAGCAGGAGCACAGACTGAATGCTGTCAAAGTGAGTGTTAGATTGTGCAAAGCCTCAGTGAAATTGCAGGAGATATGAAACGGTTGATTATTGATTATGGAAGGGAGAGAAATCTTCGAGAAAGTTTGGGCATGAATCCTGATGCATGAAACGCTGAGTCGTGAGAAAGTGGGTAATTGTAGGTGCAAAATTGTCACATTGAAGAGTATTTTCGTGTAAAATATGACTGATTCCCACCTCCGTTGCTATGCACGTATTACGTGCCATAAAATGGGGAAGATGCCTATTGCTATGGCTCAGATTGGAACTGAACTTGTGGCAGCCACAAGAATAAAGCAAGATGCAAAAAAACAATAAGGATAGTTTTATGGGATATTTTGGGAACAGCACCATATGCACAACAGAAATAGTTGCCAAACAGTGACTGAGATGTGTTTACTCAGAGCGGGCTGAATCTTTAACTTCGATTTTGTTGAAGGCTGATACTGAATGGTTTCTACAAAACATCAAAGGTTTTGGAGATACTGCAGGATATTGTAGAAATGTATTCCCGATAACAATGTAGTTTCACATCAGTTATTTCACCAATTTGCTCACAAAAGCAAACAAATGCTGCTGCGAAATACCAAAGAATTCCTGTTCACAAGCCCAGAATCAGAGAAATCGAGTGGTGCAGCTCGGAATCCGGTGGCACAGTGGTTAGCACTGCTGCCTCACAGCGCCTGAGACCCGGGTTCAGTTCTCCGCCTCAGGCGACTGTCTGTGTGGAGTTTGCACGTTCTCCCCGTGTCTGCGTGGGTTTCCTCCGGGTGCTCCGGTTTCCTCCCACAGTCCAAAGATGTGCAGGTCAGGTGAATTGGCTATGCTAAATTGTCCGTAGTGTTAGGTAAGGGGTAAATGTAGGGGCATGGGTGGGTTGCGCTTCGGCGGGTCGGTGTGGACTTGGTGGGCCGCAGGGCCTGTTTCCTCACTGTAATGTAATCTAATCTAAACATCCAATGGGGATAGGGAAGATGAGCAGATGTGACTCCAGCGATACAATCGATGTGCGTGACGTCCATCCCAGAAAGTACAGATGTGCGTCAAATGCTGAAGTTGGGTCAAACCTCACTTGGAGCAGCTTCTATTCACATGAGGCAGCGGGGAGTATTGGGATATCGCGTTGGGAGCATCAAACTCAACTGTATCAGTATCTATTGAGATGGAGAAGGAAGCATTGGGACATAAGCCGGGTAACTCCAAACTCAGCCGGAGCAACTCTGATTGATAAGGATCAAGCGACATTTGGATGTCAGGCTGAAGGAAATGTTTTTAATCCAAATTTAAATACTTTCTAGCAGGACATATATTTGTGGATTGAGGAAATATCTGGCCAAGGGAATTATCTCAGTTATAACGAAGAGTCCTGCAAAGGTTCAAATCGTGCAGTGCATCAGTGGTTCACACTGCAGTCACACAACGCCAGGGTCTGTGAAGTGAACAAAGGCCGCGATATGACAAACGTGGAATTCCAACTACTGCAACACCAGGAACGACTGCTGGGACCTTTGTATCGTTTCTTAATGGTACAGATTTAGGCTTTCTTTTATCAATGGAGATAATTTTCTCCTCCAAAATGATCGAGTCACTGAGTGATTACAGCACAGACAAAGGCACGTCAGCACAGTTGTCCAACGCCGCCCTGATGACTTGTGTGCTCTGACATTCCAAGTATTCATCCCCATGCATGTAGGTTTGTTCACTGAACTGGAAAGTTCATTTCCAGACGTTTCATCATCGTACTAGGTAACATGTTCAGTGAGACTCCGAGCGAAGCACTGGTCGTTTAGCCACTTTTTATTTATTTGTTTGTGTTTCTTTGGGTGGGAAATGTCGTTTCCTGTGGTGACATCATTTCCTATGTTGATGCCATTTCCTGTTTCTACTTGTAAGGGTTTGGTAAATGCGATCCAACTCAATGTGTTTGTCGATAGAGTCCCGGTTGCAATATCATGCTTCTAAAACTTCTCTTGCGTTTCTCTTGTGCATTTGTGCATACAAAGCGGTCTACACCACCAGTTGTTCATTACGAGGCTCACTGAATATGTTACATCGTATGGTGGCGAAATGTCTGGAAAGGAACCTTCCAACTCACCGATTGGGGTATTTCAAAAACATTTTTAGTACACTGGACCAGTGTTCTAACCACTGAGATACAGAACCCGTGCATTACCATATGAGACATATGATTGCATGCGGATTGACTGACAGTATGTCATAAACCAAGCAAATTTAACAAAACTGAGACAGTGCCGAAGGGGTCTTGAAAAATGTGTGAATGCAATGCTGATTTAGATCGTGTACAAGGTGATAAAAACAGAGATCATCTCAGGTAGCCTGTTCACTAAGATTCAGTACTTTCACTGCCATGATGTGTCAATAGTTATCCTTTATATTAATCCATAGCAAACACTGACTGATCTTTCGAAACTAAATTATGCTGTGGACCGTCAGAATTACTTCCCTGCATGTTGCAATCTGACAGCAGCGACGTCAGCTACTATTGCCTGATGTGCACTCGTCTTAAAACAACAACAGAGGGGACGGCGGGAAAAGGGATGAACAATTTTGGTTTGTGGTAGGTGAGTATGGACCTCGTGGAGCCAAGTTCAAGTATGGGTGCTGAAGGTGGATTTTCCTTCTTGCCCTAGTACACTGATCACTCCGGATCAATCGTTCACAATGTGGGTGCTGAAGTTCGTTTTTCCTGTTGACCCTGGTAGACTGTTAACTCCGGATTAATCACTCACAATGTGGGTGCTGAAGGCAGTTTTTCCTGTTCACCCTGGTAGACTGTTAACTCCGGATTAATCACTCACAATGTGGGCGCTGAAGGCAGTTCTTTCTGTTTACCCTGGTACATGGTTCACTCTGGGTCGATCACTGCACTTTGTGTGTCGCCCTTAGCACATCTCCACACGGTTTACTGCCTAGAATCCATACTCGCATTTTTAACTTGGCAAACTTTACCAAAGTCAGTTTTGAAGTTTCATATTATAACACAATTCATTTTCGAAGCAGAAAGAGACCATTCATTTCAATTTGTTCCGCGGTTCAATGAGCTCATATCTCATCTGATAATATTGAAATGCATTTTCTTGCCTTTCTTCATAATGCTTCATAATTTTACTGACTAAAACTCTGCCGCTCTGAGCCTTCATTAAACTTAATGAGCCAGACCCGATAGCATATGCGGTACACAATTCCACCAGATTGTGAGAATGGCAGAACAATAGTGTGTCTACCTGGCAAATTAGAAAATGTAACAGTCCCATTAGAGTGTGTGCAAGGTAAAGAGGAAATTGCAACAAAAAATGTAACAGGTAAAGTGGAAGAAAGGGAAGGGGTGGGTTTGGCTTCACCATCAAACCATCGTTCCACCCTTCTCACATTCCAGCCACTTAAAATGAACAATTAACATCGTTTCTCCTGCAGAAGACCAACCCCTCTCCGAACAATTGCATACAAACAGCATCCTCCACGCGTCTCATCACGGTTCACATGTGATAAAGCGTCAGCAAATTTCAAAATATGAACTTGCTTTCTATCCATGGATGCTGGCTGACCAGTTGTGATTTCCAGCACTTATTGTTTTCAGTACAGAATGCAGCATCTACAGTAATTTGTTCCTAATTTTTTTCTCATCTCTGTCTTAAAAGTGCGAAAGTCATTCTGATTAAAACACTCTGATACTAGGCTGTCCTACAAGGGAACCAACCTTTCTGCATTCAAGAAGTCAAATCTTCAACAAACTTGGATGTTTCAGTGAGGAGATTGTTGTTTGTTGTAGTACTGTATGAGTCAGACAAGGCAAAGTCTATCAGGCTCTACCCATTTGCTTACATGTCTGATGTCATACTGTCAACGAGTCTGACAGAACTGTTCCCATTACCGTCTTTAATGACACGAATTCCTGTTCGCTTTGTACAGGCACAATAGGTTCTAATTCCCTGACTCGGAATTAAATCCCGGAAACAGCAGTAAGAGTGCTGATTCCTAACTACTACAGTGCCAGTGAAAAGCGTGCGCTATACTTGCAACGTCTTGACACTGCTTTTATCTTCTTGTTCAGTTGCAAACTAACAGTAAGTTAAGTTTTAACAACAATCGGACAACCTCTTTGACTCACGACGTCAGTGCCAGTCATCTCATATCACACTGCTGAACACAGTTTGCAGCACTTGGTCTTGTGTGTCCTGACGTTTCAAGTGCTCATCTAATTAGTTATTCTATAACTTGAGGACTCCAATGTAACAAACAGTTCATTTAATCAATGGCAGGAAACATTCCTGTTTGTTGAAACATGAACGCTACATTTTCCTCTTTGAAGACAGTTCTGAAAACCAATCTCTTTCTCGGAGCAGTTTTCCACTTTTCCTCATGATGCCATCAGTTTTAGATTAAGTCCGCCAGGCTATCACTAATGATGCATATTTGCATCCACTCTGCTCAAGTGTTCTGTCCTGTCCCTCAGAGTAAAGCACCGACAGTTGTCTCTCTCCAGTAACAGTCCAGAATTAAGATGGTGACTTTCCCGTTAAATATGTGGCTCACAGTCAGACTTTGTGATATTATAACTCTGGAGCGCACAAGGGACATTTTATTCTCTATTACATGCATTATATAGATCAATTATGTTGGTAGGAGCTAAACAGAAAGATTCGTTTTATGTACAACAACAAATAAATTGAGTATCTAAAGTGGCATCCTCGTAACCTAGCACAGCGACTCAGTGAGTATCACTAAAGAAAAATCAAATGAAGAGCGAATGCTACAAATTGGAAATAAAACTACAAGTTGTGGTAAAGACACAGCACGTCTAGAAGTATTTACAAGGAGATTTCAGGGTTAATGTTTGCATTTCGGTGAAATGTGGAAGCAAAGACTTAGCTCTGAGTTTTCTTCACAGATCCAACCAGACCTGATGAGTAATCGACGCATTTCAGCTTCTAGTGCTGCGCTCTGCTATATGTGAAAGCTTTCCATGGCTCTTTGGCTGTTGTGGCACATTTAATGTGCATCTAAATCAATATCCATCCATTGCTCCGTTTCATCTCTGCTGTCTTTGATCAACTCTCTGTCTCGGTCTTTCTTCTGTTGTCTCCAAGCTGTTCTTAGATATATTATTTTTCAAACCATTGACTCTCCAGATTAGTTTTTTTAACAGCTGAACGTAGTAGCCACAATGCAAGTCGTTATTCACCAAGTAATGATGAGCTGCTTGCGATTTGTGTCCAAATCAATAACAATTAAATGATATCGTTATGGTGCTGTCAACCAAATTTCCGGAACAGTTAAATCATGAGATATTAGTGGGGTTACAAAATATTTTCTTTTTTTAACAGCTGAACGTAGTAGCCACAATGCAAGTCGTTATTCACCAAGTAATGATGAGCTGCTTGCGATTTGTGTCCAAATCAATTACAATTAAATGATATCGTTATGGTGCTGTCAACCAAATTTCCGGAAAAGTTAAATCATGAGATATTAGTGGGGTTACAAAATATTTTCTGGCCAAATATGTAATTTATAATGAGTATTTTGAAGTGCAAAACTGAGGTTGAGACAGAGGGATTTTTAGTGAACATTTGTCACAATTCATAGCTTTTAAAGCTGAAGGTGTAAGGCACCAAATGTGTAACAGTTAAAATCTAGAATGCTCAGGAGGTTAGAATTACATGCAACACATTTACATGGAAGGGCATTTGTAAAAAAAAACACATTCTCGGAATGTGCGCATCGCTGGCTAGAGAAACAAATATTGATGTGGCCTCATTGTACTTGAGAGGGCTGGAGGCTCGACGATATTACAGGTCTGGGTTGAGAGCAGACGACCAAGAGATGTGAATAGAAGGAGGTGAAGTTTAAAATGTATCTGTTCGAATACGCGTTGGTGGGTGATCCAGACTTGATGCAAATACTGACATAGAAGCCGAGGTTTGGATGATGTATAAGTTTTGGATGAGTAAATAACCTGTATGTCCTTCCCTTACAGCATTGTCGGAGCTCATGTGAACAGATGAAGCTGCTAAAAGTGAGAATGAACAGTGGTTAACACCTCATTTTGATGCAGACAATGGAAGGAACAATAAAACATTAAACGGAACCCATGCAATCTCATTTATAGAGGCAGCGAAAACCAGACAACTGCCGAGAGGGAATGTAAGAGGACGGTTCTCAGTGTATTAAGAGTTAGGTCAACAGGGAACAAAGGAATTCATGAGAGTTTCAGCAGCAGATGAGCAGAAACTAAATGGATTCGAGTTGTGTAACTTAAGTGGGCAGTCTTGGTGACAATGGTGATATATGGTTGAGAACTCATTTCACGGTGAAGTATTTCACCATGGTTATGACGCATTTGTTTCACACTCAGACAATTGTCAGGGAGAGGCATGGAGACAATGGCGAGGCATTGGAGTTTTTGTTGGAGTCTGAAGAAAAGACCACAATTTTGCCATGTTTTAACTGAGGAATTTTTTTGCTCGACCTGAACTGGATGACAGACAAGTCAGGATGGTATGCAAACTAGAGAGAAATCTGAAGACCATTGAGCGGCATGGTTGCTCAGTGGTGAATGCTGCTGCCTCACAGCAGTCGAGGCCCAGATGCAATTCCAGCCTCAAGTGTCTGTCTGCGTGGAGTTTGCAGATTCTCTGCCTGTCTGTGTGACTTTTCTCCAGGTGTTCCGGTTTGCTCCCACAGTGCAGAAATGTGTACGTTAAGTAAATTGCTCATCATTTTATGTGCATTAGTCAGAGGCAAATGGGCCTAGGTGAGTTACTGTTTGGAGGGTCGGTGCCTATTTGTTATGCTGAAGTGCGTGTTTCCATACTTCAGGGAATTTCACCTCTTCGAATCAAACTTCGAAGTGATGGTGTTCACATCAACCTGCTAGGCTGCTGTTACTCGGTGGTGGAGATTGAGTGTTTATAAGCTTCTGACAACGGTCTGGTCAAGTTATTCGTGTGTGTATTCCATCTACCTTCACATATAAGACAGAATCTTGGTGACATTATCTCTCAATTTCTTGTTCTTTTGTTTGACATTATTTTCACGGGATATCAATGGGAAAAACTTACAAAGCATGATATGATGGGTTTGTCAATCTCATCAGAAATAATACCTGATCCAATATTGAACATGGAAGGAAACATCCCATTTACAGTGGGAGAAAAACGGTAGACACGTTCTGTGTTTGAGCAAAACTTCAGCCAATCATCAGAGCTCACAAACCACAAATGCACTTACACTCGGGAGGAAACTGTGCAAATGTAGGGATTGTGTGGGAAATCATTTTCTCAAATGAGCTGGAACCTCAGTGACAGAGTCAAACCTGTCCACTGTGTGGGAAGGGATCCACTGAGTCACCTCACATGCCGCATCAGTAGCTCGTTCACGCTGACACAGATCATTTCAATACCCACAGTGCGGAAAATGCTGTAAAACGTCCAGGGACACGATGTCCCATCAAAATTCTCATACTAATGGGAGACATTTTATATGCTATAAATGTAGAAACTACCATTAGATGCATGTGCATCTGATGTCCTGTTTTAAATGCTTTGATGCTGGAAGTGCTATAAAAGTCCCACGGATCTGATGCCTCCTAAATGTGCTCAAATTAGTGAGGTTTTTGACTGTCCACCTGTGGGAAATGCTACAACGCCTTGAGGGACCTTTTCTATCACCAGCATATTCACTCTGAGGAGAGAGCATTTTGGTGTTCTCTCTGTGGAAATGGGTTCCGGTGACTATCTGACCTCATGGAGCACCAGGTGGTTTCCACTGGGAAGAGACCGTTCAGCTGCTCCCAGAGTCGGACGGAATTCGTTGTTTGTCCAACATGACGAGTCACCTGGAAGTGCACACTGTGGAGAGATCTTTATTATGCATAGACTGCAAGAAGAGCTACATAATTGTCATCAACGTGAGCGCGCTGAGGAGATACCTGTCAAATGCTAAGACAAGAGGAAATCTTTGAGAAAGTCTGTGTAGCTGACGTCCCATCAACGTGTTCACACTGACGAGAGATATTCACAAGGCTCTGACTATGGGAATTACGATAAAAGTCACTGGGAACTGTATTGTCATTAAAGTGTTCACATTGGTGAGAAACCTTGCAAGTGTCTCGTCTGCACGAAATGTCATTCAAGTTCTGAGGAACTAATATCCCATCAACATGCTTACATGTTACACACAACGTGGCATGTCATTGTAAGGATGTTTTAACAGAGTAAATTTCGAGTCCGCAGGGCTTCATCAAATCTGGTAGAATTCTTTGAGGTGTCGAAGAGCAAGTAAAACAAGGCAGAGCCAGTGGATGTGACTTGTCTGTATTTCCAAAAGGCATTTGATTGTCAAAGGAACAGAGAGCGTTATTATTTCGTTTTCAGGTGAGACAGTGATAGGGGCAGGTGAGTCGTATTTAGAAGCAGGAAGGCTGCTGAATGACTTAGACAATCTCAGAGAGTGTATAAAGATTTGGCAGGTGGAATACTGTATGAAATAGTCTGTCGTCAGAAGTATTGGGCAGAAGAGTAGAGACATAATCCATTTTCTGAAAGGAGAAAGGCTTCCAAAATCGAAAATGCAAAAGCATTTGGGAGATCTAGTTCAGTATTCTCTCAATGTTGACATGTAAGTTATTTGAGAGTTGATGTGAGATACATTTGCTCAATCACGATAATCGAAAGAGATTCTACAAGGGCAATACAAGCAAAAGAATAATTAGTGCCTTTAGAGATGAAAATATTTATCTTTGTGTCGAATAGCAGTAGATGAGAGAGATACTAAATGTCTGTCTCGCAGCTTTTACTGTCGATGTTTGAGAACTCAAATTGATGTTTTGAAAACAGTTCACAATTCTAAAGAGGAAGTGTTGGAGTTCTTTGAAAATAAATTTTGGATATTTCTCTGGGATCAGACTTAGTGTAACCCATGACTCTGTGGGAGGCTGAGAGGAAAATATGGGCATTCTTTCAGAAATAATTTTAGCATCTATAACCACAGGTGAAGTGCCAATACCTGAGGATTACCGAATGTTGTGCATTTATTTAAGAAATGATGCACCTTGAAACCTGTGAACTTTTGGACTGCGAGTCTGGCTTTGGTGGTGGGTAAGTTATTGGAAGCGATTCTGAAAGATAGCACTTGTATGCATTCTGAATTAAAGAAAAAAAGTTATATTCAGCATGGTTTTGAGTGAGGGATGGTGTGTCTCACAAACATGATTGTAGTTTTGAGAAAATACCTGAGAAACTTGATGACGGTACAGCAGTAGACATTGTTCACTTGGACATTGGTAGTTTCTTTAACAAAGTTCCACATGGCAGATTTATTCTGACAGTTAGGTCACATGTGAATCAGGGTGAACTTTCCATTTGGATATAAAATTTTTCGGATAGCATGAGACAAACACAGAATGCGACGGTTGTTTCTTTTTCAGAATGGAGGACTGCTTGCAACAGTCTATGACAAAGATCGGTGTTGGGTTCACTTCTGTTTATCATATTTACATAAGTTATTTAAATGAAAATACGCAATTTATGGGAAGTAAATTTGTAGATGCCAGCAAAATCGGTGGTAGAGTCGATTGTGAAGAAAGTTAGCTGAGATTACAAAGATCAATATGTGACTCAACGAAGGATTAGCAGGCTGTGTTTAATTAAGATAAATGCGTTTGGGTGATGTTGTAGAATATAAGACCAAGGAGTTCAGGTGCATAATTATTTGAAGTTTGCATTACATCTAGATAGGGTGATAAAGGAGATGTTCATAATGCTCATTCCGCTAAGTATAGGATATGGGACGTCATCTTTTGGTAGCACATGACGTTGGTGAGGCATTGCCAGGAGTTGTGTGCGTAGTCGTGATTTTGGAAGAATACTAGTAAGCTGGGGAAGGTGCAGTAAAGATATGTCAGTCTTTTGTTGGTAATGGAGGTTTTGTATTTGATGGAGAAGCTGGAAAGTCTGGGACTCGTTTTCAGTGGAGTGTACGAGATTGATCAGTGACATTATAGCTGTTTATAAAATTTTAAATGCTAGAGATAACGTGAATGGCAGGTTCATTTTACCTTGGATGAGAGTTTCAAAATTAGTGAACAGATTTTTCAGGTGTTAGGAGGAAGATTTAAAAAGATATAAGAGAATACAAAAGACTACTTTATAAAGAGAGTGTTTCGTGTGTGGAATGAACATCCTGAGGGAGTGGTTGATGTGAATACGGTTACAGCACTTGAAAATTAGTTGAGTAATAGAAAAAGCTTTCAAGGGCCTTGATTAAGGTACATGATACGATTTTTTTTCGTAGTAAAACGGACAAAGCAAAGACAGGTGGGACAAGTTCAATTTTAGATTCTTATTTGCATAGACTAGTTGGGTGGAAGGGTCTCTTTCAATGATGCATAACTGCAAAGCTCTATCTGACCTTGCCTGCAACGAAACAGATTATTTGAAGAGTCTGCACTCCTGTGCAGAAAATTGGCAATGATAAAAGTGACCGAATTACTTCGTTCTGTGTCATAGTGAATTTAAGCCTGGTTTCTGCAATCTCTGTTCGCCACAGTGTGTGTCAACGACTGGGATTGATGGGAAAGTCTCTCCGAGAATATTTGTGCATCTGAGTTGGCTGTGAGTGTGAAAGGAGCTGAGAGAATGGAGCAGGAATAGAGCTGAGAAGGATGGGGTGTTGGCTTTGGAATTTGATTTTGTTCTTCACAAACCAACACACTGCAAACCTCAGCTCATGGTTTCTCTCATTGCTTCTCTTCTGCACACTTTCTCCATCCTATCCCAACCGCCTTTGTCTTACAAAATTTCCAAAGATGTTTACTTATTTCCGACATACTACGTTTATTTCTCAGAATATTCAGCAGTTTGAGAACTGAATCGAAAACAAGAGACAGAGAAGCCAGTCCAAAACCTTTGAAAATAATTCTGCATCTTTTTGACCACCATGAAGTGATGCAGTCCATGTGGTCACGCTTATCTCAGATTGCCATTCATTAAAGGGTTATAGGATTTTCACCCAATGATATCTGATATTTGTGTTGATATATATGTCAAGTATTTTTGCATACCACCTTTAAAGGTACATAAACATAGCAATTTGAAACAGGAGTAAATTGTTGTTGTGTTTTATCCTGCTGCAATGTTCACTGTGATCAAGTCTGGTCATTGCATTCAGTAGCCTGTTATTACTGTAGACCCGTAGATTTTGATCCCTTTCGACCAGTAAACGATATTTTCTTCATGGAAACATTCCGTAGTTTAACTTTAAAACTTTTCTGTGGCAGAACATTCCACAGAGTCACCCGTGTGAGGGAACTAAATGGCCTGCATATTTCTTAAAACTGTGAACCCCACACCTCTGGGACTGGACTTCGTGGTCATGAAGGAATGCTTCCTACATTTAACATGCTAATCCTGTTAGAATTGTATTAGTTGGTGTGACGTCCTACTTCTTTCTTCTAAACATAAGTGGATTTCATTGGAATCCATTCGGATTGTTCCCAAAGTTCAGTCCAGCCATCTGAAGAATCGCTTTGTTAAAAAAAATATTGTGCACTCTCCACAAGCCAAACGTGCAAGTAACACTCCACTTATGGCCTCAGCAGGAGACTGTACAATTTCAACAAGGCAGTTCTGTTCCTGCACTCAAATCCTCTTGCTTCAAAGGCCAGCTTGCCATTTGCCTCCTTTACCTCCTCCTGCATCTGCATGCTTCCTTTCAGTAATTTTCGTACACAGACACCAGGAGTAGGTTCTCATTTCCCTTTCGTAAATATATGCAGACCGACTCTTTCCAATCCTACCATTGGTTTCTAGTTTTAGGCTAACTGGTCTATAATTCCATGTTTCATATATACCTTTTTTTTTAAAAAAGCTGCTGTCAAATCAGCTAGCTTCCAATCCATTTATTTTTTTTTAGATTCTACAGAATCTTGAAACTTAAGATTGCCCTATTTAGGTTCAAGCTCCTTGTTTCATATTAGATCCACTTAACTCTTGGGCCACTTTGTTAAGTATGCTTCGGTGGAGAGTAGCATTCCTGTGATATATTTGCTTTTAATCCTATAAATTTCCCCAACACATTCTGATGTTTTGTTCAGTTCTCCCTCTAATATGCTCCTCAGTAATTTAGGGATCTTATTTGAAATCGTTTGAGATGACAGAAGCAAAATACAGTATAAAGTTAATTGAGCTGCCATCTCTTGAACCCATATTATAATTTCCCTTGTTTCTCATAGTAAGGGATTTGTTTCCATTAATCTTTGTTTTTGTCTTCATCGAACGTCAGGAGAATTTACAATTAGCGAGTACTTCACTGGCATACTTCTTTCCGTCATTTTCCCTCTTAATCACTCCCTCAATCGTGCTCAAATTTGAAATACCCTCAGTTTTCATGTCGGCTGTTCTTTTTCGACACTTTGTACGCCTCTCTCTTGGATCAAGTACAATCTCTAATCTCCCTTCATCAACATGGTTGAATCACCTTTCCCGTTTTATTTTGTGACAGATAGGAAATACGAACTGCTGCAATTCCTCAAAGGGATCTACAGATGTTTGTCATGCAGTTGAGTCATGTTCCCCAATTTGTTTGGAACCTACTCCTCCTTATACCACAGTAATTTCCTGTATTCAGATTTTATCCTGTCTACTCAGAATCAACTCTGTCAATCTCCATCTTAATGAATATTTCTATCATTGCATTCTTGAAGCTCCCACAAGGGACCTCACACAGCTAAATTGGTAATTATTACACAACTAACGTTATGTAATTAAAGTTGGCGTAGCCCCACAAACTATAGGACCAGGACCTCACTTTTGAGAGAGATAGAGAGACGACTGATAGGGCTTTACCCTAAAAGTTACTGAGCCTCAAGCAAGGGAGTAGGTTAAAAAGGTGAGACCTTCAGGGCGACATTAGCTGGCACGTGGACCGAATGCGTTGTGTTTGTGGTACTCTGAATCACTAATCAACCGCCTACCCAATTGAGCTAACTCATTTCCAAACAGTTTGCATTCCTGCACGGAGGAGGGTGTTGGGGAACAGGAAGTGCCGAAAGTTAAGTGATGCTGAAATACTAGTCATGACAGACCTGGCGTGATTCTTTCGTGAGGTAGCTGTCCAAGCGGTCTGTGGCACTGAATATAACCGCCAGTTTCTATCCAGTTGTTGCTGCCGATATCACAACTCCACTCCTGTCAGTACTTGTATACGAAAGGGCTACGCGTGTTCTGGCGGTGTTCATTTGAGTGTTTGCGACTGTTGATCTCTGGGTCACGGTCGCCATTTGTTTGAGGGAAGAGGGAGCGCGGAGCTCAGGGCCGCCATCTTGAGAAGGTCAAGGTGCAGGAGGGCGGGGCTCTCGGGGTCTGTAGAACCATCAGAGGAAAGGGAAGACCCATTGTTACTGATTAATCCCACGGACACAGCGTCACTGGGCGGTCCCGCAGGAATATCCTCTCTCAGTCCTGCTGGGATGGTTCACCCAGTCAGAACCAGCAGCTCTCCTCCTCTCTCAGCTCCCCTTCTGTCCTTCCTACAGCATCTGTCCCCTGGGACATTGAGCTGCCTGTCCTGTCCCTCCCTCAGCTGTGTTTCTGTAATACCTGTGATATCCCAGTCCCATCTTAGGTTACTTCACTAAAGACAGGAATGCACCCGATGGATTTTTCTTAACATCAGCAATTGTTTAATACTCACTTACAGGTTTTAATTACATCGTTTTTGAAGCATTTACTTCACATTCAATCATTTGCAATGTTGGGATTTTAACCTGTGTCCAGAGAACACTTGCTGAGTTTCTGGATAAATTGTCACACAATAATGCCACGAGGCCATCACTTTGCCTGCTCACAGTTTGTATATCCCAGTGCAACATGAATCAAAACCCTTTCTTCCTGCATAATTGTTTGACCCGGCACTCTGGCGATGTGACTCAGTACATCTCCATGTGGTATCCCTCACTGTGTGGGTCTAATTGCTGCCTCTGTCAGCGTCTCTCACTTTTGAAGCTACTCCAGATCATGAGACAACAGAATTCTCCACTCCAGAGAGATGAGGCAGCACAGGTCAGGAATGTAGTCTGGGATTTTCCAGATCTCTGTGGGCTCAGTGTCATTCTATATCTGTCACCCTCAAAGCATTAGTCTAATTTCCCAATCTGCCTGTTCCTGTGTCTTCTACAGGTACGCATGGAGTTCCTGACTCAATAGACTTGCCAACTGCTGGTTGGGACGATGGCTGGTCAGCCAGAAAGACAAAGTCGGGGAGGTCGGGAGTCTTCAATAAATCCTGCTGCCAGGTAAGATCATTCCAGTGCACAGAGCAGAAAGTAGTAAGGGGGATCCAAACATTAGCTAACAAGACATGACATAGAGAAAGTGCTGGAGGGGGAGCACAGTGCAAACACAACCAAGGCTCAATCACCACGCCTGCTGCAAGTTTTGTTGTAATGAGACAGAATCCGGAGTTCCCAGTTATCAGTCCAGGCCTGTGCTCTCTTA
>NC_057717.1:37167551-37170210 GCF_004010195.1 Chiloscyllium plagiosum
AGGCAACACGGTGATGCGGATCAGCTGGAAAAAGACACAAAATTGTTGTGTCAGCCATGATGGACCCGAATCACGGAGCGGGGCAGGAACGGTGTTAACAATGGGCTCCTTTGTGTCTGTGCCATTTCCGGCCCAGGTTTTTAAATAAGGACAATATGAATTAAACGCCAAGTAATATTTTGGTCTCACCTCCACATCCCTTCCCTCCCAGCTGGAGTCGACAGCTCGTGTTTCAGCTTGAGATCAGACAGCGGAAGATTCTCACAAGTTCTCCTTCAGGCTGAATGTTGCTTCACATAGGTTTCAAAGTGGACACATGGAGCAAGCAATTGCATGGATTCAGGGGATTCAGGGCAGATTTCCCCTTTGCTGGGCTGAAATTCTGGCCAAGGTAATTAACGTGAATTTCTTACATTTTGAATCTTAATCTGGACTCTTGCGACTTTACCAATTAAACTGAAATTCACTTTGCCCTTGCATAATATTATTCAGTCTTCACTGTTTAGAAAAACCATGCCACGTGCTCGTGGGTGCAGTATGGTGAATATTGTTGTCGTTGTGTGCAGTGTGGGTCGATGTGTCTTATGAACATGCTAAAGGAAGTTGGTGAAATATCAGTGAATCGAATTCTCTGACGAAGTGAAGCCGATCGAAGGAAAACCCCAGTACAGTGGCGACATAACATTTCCGGTGATCAATGCAGGGCACTATGGTAAACGTACTCAGTATTCAATAAAGCCGATTTTCACCACATTTTTCTATGTCACATTTTCACCACATTTCAGGGACATCATTGTAATCTCTAAGCTCTCACATTCTACAGGAAAAACATTCAATGGCCGACTATCCATTACTAATGTCCTGAATTCACACACACACACACACATATATGCGCGTATTTCTTTATATACATAAATGTATGTGCGCATTCATGTATGTGTGCGCATATATATTTAAAAGTTGCCAAAAAACGTTGAGTAAAATAGCATGTATTCGAAACAAATATGATTTTTTGGAGTGTTCTGTCCTTGGGAAATACCTCAGTTACTTAAGGCCAGCCATAAATACTCCCTGAGTGAATATCCATCACTCAACAGAGATACAGAGGTGATTTTTGCAAAAATGGCGTTTTTCATACCGCTCATCCTGCGCTGTGTTAAATTCTGGAAAGGATGTTTAGCTCGTTTCATATTAATGATTTTGCTGCAAGCTCGCACAGGCCATTAAAACAATTCACAAAGTATTAGATGTATCTAATTGGACATTTTGACTGTTATCAGAAAAACTGGAATCGAAACGATAACGATATTTTTAAGTATTTCTGTGAAGATTACAGAATTGCAGCAGGAATATTTTTCGTGTCTTGTTACTGGATAAATTGGGGGAGATGAGTGAGCAGCATATGGACTCACTTTCTTCTCTGTGATTGCAGCCAAATGTTCCAATGCAACACATGAAAAGAAAAAGGTGCATTACATCGGCAGGTCAGTTCCCACTCACGATAGTCTTGTTTCACTTTGATTATCGCCATCGTCTAAACTATTAGCTGAGTTGGGAGATAATGATCCTGTGGTTATGCTGAGACATTGCGAGAATTTATCCCACACTGTTGGCTTCACTTTATATCATAAACCAGTTATGCAGCGGACTGAGCTGACCTGCTTCCCTTTCATGCTGAGCTAACACAAACAGCTCAATTCTTTTATAATTTATAGAAGTTCATGTGGAACAAGCTGCTAAACCTTTCCTCACAATCAGCACATTCTGTACTTAGTCGTACTCAGTTGCAGGTGTTATGAGGTTTCTTTCCAATAAACGTTAAACAATTAGAGAGTGTGCACGTAATGCGTACCCATCATGGCCGCCAAGACTCCCTGTCGCGGTGCAATTCATTCCTTGCGTGTCTGCACGTGTCTTCACAAATATATTAGAATCAGCTTCTGAATATTTTTTTCCAGCGAAAAAGTAATCATTTTCGAATTCAATAGCTGTAGAAGGAAAAGGAAAATGTATTCCATACTTGTATTTATCATTCATCGCTGGTTTTGAAGTTCTATATATATCCATCTGAATGAAGGAATTTCCCTCCTGTTTACTCTCAACAAATTCACATCGCCTGGAAACCTTCCATACAGACACAATTCAGTTTTACCTGGTGTCACGCCACATGATCTATTCGTCTTTTCCACCATCCCATGAAACCTCGCCTTGTCTTTTCAAATGGCTTTCGCTACATTAATGGCTTCCTTTCCATTTTTTTGTTTCCAAGTAAACGCTGTGCATTCTTCCTGACGTCTTTTCATTCCAGTCATCGCCATCCACTTGTTTTATTATCTCTTTATATTCCAGTATAGTCCATGTTGAGAAAGAATCCTGGGTCCAATGCAACATATTAAAACCCGCTCTAATGCTGTATACTGCCATTACTAATGTAGGGAAAATGGGAGCTAGTTCAGTCAAAAGTGAATCCGTTGGTTGTCGCATAATGGAACAATCCCTGACAGGGAAGTGACTGTTTTTCCTCACTTTTCTCCATTGACTGAACATTTGCTAAAGCAACACACTAAGAGAACATAGAATGCCTACAGTTCAGAAACTGGCTATTCAATGCAACAAATGCATACCAATCCTCCAGGGATTAACCCTCACAGAACAATTC
>NC_057717.1:37170500-37198570 GCF_004010195.1 Chiloscyllium plagiosum
ACTTTACATGCAAAGTTTTAATCTCAAATGAACCAGCGATAGAGACTGAAGTCAGATACCATCACATTTGTTCATGACCTGAGGGAGAACTGAACCTCATTTTGACCCATAGAGGGAACTATACAGACAAATCTTTTGAGAGTGACAAAGGCCGCAGAACAGCCCAACTGAAATGAAATGAGGAATTGAACCGTTTGGCCTCTTCTTTCTTCACTACTAGCTTTAAAACCCGATTCTGTTTACAAACGCAGAGGGGTAAACTGGCAGGAGGCTGTCCTTCAAAGACTGCCTCAATCGTGAATATTTGGTATCTGCAAACGGTCGATTTCTCCACCTCTGAGGCAGACTGGCTAGCTGTGCTCTTCCAGCCTCTGACCGGTTTAATTTGGATTCCAGCACATTCCTGTCTCTACACAAGGAACGGAAGCACACAGCTGCATCCCTGCAAATTTTCGTCTCCCACTGTTTCACCGTTATATTACTGCTTCTACTGAGTCACGTTTTTCTTCCTGCCAAAAGAAGGCATTCTTCGTGTCAGAAGATTGTCATCCACATGGTCCTCAGAGGAAAAACACGGATGTAGACTTCCAAACTGAAACAGATGAGGCCTGGTCTGCGTAAAAAATAACTTCCAGCTGTGCCATCAAAAATAATTCCTAACAACATATAGGCCGCACCTTCGGATGCTTGTTGCAATAGTTGTAAGAAAATTCAGCAAGGCTGCCGTGAGAATGGAGGTTACAACCCTTGGTTTACAAAACAAGCCTCGAACCACTGAGTTATGGAAGAACTAAATTCCGAGTCGTCTTGAGTCTGACAAAAGTTGATGACCTCGAGCAGAACAAATTCGGTCAAATCAGTTTTGAGATACAAGCTTCGTTTTGTGTGACAAAATACGTTGTCAAACCCAATTCTTTGATCACTTGTTTGATATAACACTTTGGCAGCTTCCCAATATCTCATAATGTGACAGGGATCAACATTTGTTTAAACTCCCTCCAGAGTAAAATCTTTGAAGTTTCTATTATGAAAAATGCATGACGTAGTGTTGACACCAATTAATTGCCCTTGAGTTCAGCAAGTATTACAGTTTTTCTTCATCACTTGGTGAGTAATTCCTTTACTTTAGCCTTGTGCGATTTATGTAGCGATGGGATTTCATAATTTCTGGCCTTGGCAGATGACGTTTAGGAACCAAACGTGAAACAGTTCAAATCGAACATGCTGTGGAGGCTGGAATTCGAGGGAATGTAGATATCTGAGAGAGCATTTTAAAACACAATATCGGGTGTTGTGTCCGTTGGCTGGGTTGGCATACTATGTTTGCTCTGTTTGCTCTTGAGTGGGCTTGAGGACATGACAGTGATAGATCGAGCGAAGACAGTCAAGAGACTTATAGAAAATATTGAAATCTTTGAAATTTAGCTTCCCAGTGAAAGGTGTACTCACCTTTGTTGTGAGTACACCCACATGCAGAAGAGGGATAGGAACACATCAAGATTACATCATTGGGTGAATAACCTGCAACTCCCTCCATTCCACCATGAGGGAGCCCGTGTGAAAAGATAAAACTGTGAAGGCCGCATTGCACGTTTGGGAAAATGGGCGTTGGTAAAAATGTCATTCAGATAATGTACAATGTTACAGTGAACAGTACGCAAGTGCACCCTTGAACAGAAGCAGAGGGAGTTAGACCATAGAACATAGAACATTACAGCGGAGTATAGTCTCCTCGTCCCTCGATGTTGAGCCAACCTGTCATACCATAAGACCATAAGACGTAGGAGTGGAAGTAAAGCAATTCGGCCTATCGAGTCCATTCCGCCATTCAATCATGACTGATGGGCATTTCAACTCCACTTACCTGCATTCTCCCCGTAGCCCTTAATTCCATGTGACATCAAGAATTTATCATTCTCTGCCTTGAAGAGGCGTCCCAGCCTCCACAGCACTCTGCAGCAATGATTTCCACAGGCCCACCAATCTCTGGCTGAAGAAATGTCTCCGAATTTCTGTTCTGCACTTACCCACTCTCATTCTAAGGCTGTGTCCACGGGTCCTAGTCTCCTCGCCTAACGGAAACAATTTCCTGGCGTCCACCCTTTCCAAGCCATAGATGATCTTGTAATCCCAATCAGAAGCCCATCTTACCGACATTATTCCATGTACATCCATATGCTTGTCCAATGACGACTTAAATGTACTTAAAGTTAGGGAATCTACTACCGCTGCAGGCAAAACATTCCATACCCTTACTACTCTCTGAGTGAAGAAACTGCCTCTGACATCTGTCTTATATCTATCACCCCTCAATTTAAAGGTATGCCCCCTCGTGCTGGCCGTCACCATTCTTGGAAGAAGGCTCTCCATATCCACTCTGTCTAACCCTCTGATTATAATATATGTCTCTATTAAGTCACTTCTCAACCTTCTTCTCTCTATCGAGACAACTACAGGTCCCGCAGCCTTTCCTCGTAAGACCTTCCAACCTAACCAGGCATCATCCGAGTAAATCTCCTCTGCACCCTTTCCAAAGCTTCCATATCCTTCTTATAATGCGGTGACCAGAACTGTACAAAATAATCCAAGTGCGGACACAATAGAGTTTTGTACAGCTGCAGCATAACTTCATGGTTCCAAAACTCGCTCCCTATATTAATAAAAGCTAGAACACTGTATGCCTTCTTAAAAATCCTGACAATCTGGGTGGCAACTTTCAAAGTGCTGTGTACCTGGACACCGGGATCTCTCTGCTCATGTAACACTACCAAGAATCTTACCATAAACCCAGTACTTTGCATTCCTCTTACTCCGACCAAAGTGAATCACCTCACACTTGTCTGCATTAAACACCATTTGCCACTTCTCAGTCCAGCTCTGCAGCTTATCTATGTCTCTCTGAAACCTACTACATCATTCGTCACTTTCCACAACTCCACCAACCTCAGTGTCAACTGCAAACTTACGAGCACATCCTTCTCCGCCCTCATCCACGTCGTTTATAAAAAGTGAAGAACAGCAGTGGACCCAACGAGGGGGCATAGCTTTAAATTAAGGGGTGGTAGGTATAGGACAGATGTTAGGGGTAGATTCTTTACTCAGCGAGTCATGAGTTCATGGAATGCCCTGCCAATAACAGTGGTGGACTCTCCCTCTTTATGGGCATTTAAACGGTGGTGGACTCTCCCTCTTTATGGGCATTTAAACGGGCATTGGATAAGTCTATGGATGATAGTGGGCTAATGTCGGTTAGGTGGGCTTGGATCGGCGCAACATCGAGGGCCAAAGGGCCTGTACTTCGCTGTATTTTCTATGTTCTATGTTCTAACACCGACCCTTGCGGTTCAATACTGTTAAGTGGACTCCGGGAGCAACATTTCCCATCAACCACCACCCTCTGTCTTCTTTCAGCAAGGCAATTACTGATACAAACTGCTTTATCTCCCACAATCACACTCCTCCGGATTTTATACAATAGCCTACTGCGAGGAATCTTATTGAACGCCTTACTGAAATCCATATACACAACATCAACCGGTTTACTCTCATCTACCTGCTTGGTCACCTTCTCAAAGAACTCAGTAAGGTTTGCGAGACACGACGTAACCTTCACAAAGCTACGCTGACTATCCCTAATCAAATTATTATTTTCTAGATGATTATAAATCTTATCTCTTATAACTTTTGCCAACACTTCACCAACAACTAAAGTGAGGCTCACTGGTCTGTAATTAACAGGATTGTCTCTACTCCCATTCTTGAATAAGGGAACCACATTTACTAGCCTCCAGTCTTCTGGTACTATTTCTGTAGACAATGACGATTTAAAGATCAATGCCAAAGGGTCGGCAATCTTCCCACTGGCTTCCCAGAAGATCCTAGGATAAATCCCATCCGGCCCAGGGGAGTTATCTATTTTCACACTCTGCAGCATTTCTAATACCTCCTCCTTGTGAATCCCACCGTGTCTAGTAGCCTGTATCTCAGTATTCTCCTCGACAACATTGTCGTTTTCTAGAGTGAATATTGTTGAAAAGTATTCATTTAGTGCTTACCCTATCTCCGCTGACTCAACACACAACTTCCCACTACTATCACTGATTGGCCCTAATCTTACTCTCGTCATTCTTTTAATCCTTAAATACCTATAGAAAGCCTTAAGATTTACCCTGATCCTACCGCCAACAACTTCTCGCGTCTCCTCGTGGCTCATCTAAGCTCTTTCTTTAGGTCTTTCCTGGCTACCTTATAACCATCAAACGCCCTAACTGAACCTTCGCATCTCATCCTAACATAAGCCTTCTTCTTCCTCTTGATCAGAGAATCTACTTCCTTCATGGCTCCCGCGTTCTACAGCTTTCTCCCTGCCTGAGAGGTACATACTTATCTAGGACACACAGTAGTTTTTCCTTGCATAAACTCCACATTTATAATGTGCCTGTCCACTGTAGTTTCTTTCTCTATCCTGTGCTTCCTAAATCCTGCCTAATCGCACCATAAATGTTTTTCCTCCAGCTGTAACTCTTGCCTAGTGGTACACACCTATCTATTTCTATCACAATAGTAAACATAACAGAATTGTGATCACTATCACCAAAGTGCTAACCTACTTCCAAGTCTAACAACTGGTCGGGATCATTACCCAGTACCAAATCGAATGTGGCCTCGCCACTTGTTGGCCTGTCTACTTACTGTGTCAGGAACCCCTCATGCACACACTGGACAAAAATTGACTCATCTATAGTACTCGTACTATAGTGTTTTCTGTCAATATTGGGAAAGTTGAAGTCCCCCATGACAACTACCCTGTCTCTCTCACTCCTATCGCAAATCATCTTTGCTATCCTTTCGTCTACATCTCTGGAACTATTCGGAGACCTGTAGAAAACTCCCAATAAGGTGACCTCTCCTTTCCAGTTTCTAACTTCAGCCCATATTACCTCAGTTGACGAGTCCCCAAACATCCTTTCTGTAACTGTAATACTGCCCTTGATCATCAAAGCCACACCTCCCCTCGTTTTACCTTCTTATTTGTTCTTACTGAAACATCTAAATCCTGGAATCTGCAACAACCATTCCTGTCCCTGCACTATTCATGTTTACTAAATGTCCACAACATCGAATTTTCAGGTACCAACCCATGCTGCAAGTTCATCCATCTTATTCTGGAAGCTCCTGGCCTTGAAGTAGACACACTCCAAACCAAATTCTTGCTTGCTGGTGCCATCTTGCGCCACTGAAACTTGATTTTGTACCTCCCTACTCTCAACATTTTCTATACTTGAACTACAATTTTGGTTCCCACCCTCCTGCTGGATTAGTTTAAACCCACTCCAAATAGCCTTAGCGATTCCCCCTCCCCAGGATATTGGTACCCCTCAGGTTCAGATGAAGATCATCCTGCTTATAGATTTCCGACCTAACCCAGAAAGAGTCCCAATTATCCAAGAATCCAAAGCCCTCCCTCCTGCACCATTCCTTTAGCCACGTGTTCAACTCCTCTCTCTCTCTCTCTCTCTCTTTCTTTATTCCTTGCCTCACTAGTACCAGAGCAGTGAGGGAATTTTTAAAGGACGGATGGAAGTGTATTATTACCGTGTCGTCCAAACGAATGGATTATAGTTTGAGCTGCAGAAGAGCAGAGACGTGGATGAGTTAATGATGTTAATGAGGTGCAAGTCGGCTGACATGGTGATGATGGGGATATGTGGTTAAAAACACATCACGAGGTGAAGGTTGTCACCATGGTTATGACGTGTCTGTTCAGACTCAAACTTTTCAGGTACCAACCCATGCTGCAAGTTCATCCATCTTATTCTGGAAGCTCCTGGCCTTGAAGTAGACACACTCCAAACCAAATTCTTGCTTGCTGGTGCCATCTTGCGCCACTGAAACTTGATTTTGTACCTCCCTACTCTCAACATTTTCTATACTTGAACTACAATTTTGGTTCCCACCCTCCTGCTGGATTAGTTTAAACCCACTCCAAATAGCCTTAGCGATTCCCCCTCCCCAGGATATTGGTACCCCTCAGGTTCAGATGAAGATCATCCTGCTTATAGATTTCCGACCTACCCCAGAAAGAGTCACAATTATCCAAGAATCCAAAGCCCTCCCTCCTGCACCATTCCTTTAGCCACGTGTTCAACTCCTCTCTCTCTCTCTCTCTTTCTTTATTCCTTGCCTCACTAGTACCAGAGCAGGGAGGGAATTTTTAAAGGACGGATGGAAGTGTATTATTACCGTGAAGTCCAAACGAATGGATTATAGTTTGAGCTGCAGAAGAGCAGAGACGTGGATGAGTTAATGATGTTAATGAGGTGCAAGCCGGCTGACATGGTGATGATGGGGATATGTGGTTAAAAACACATCACGCGGTGAAGGATGTTACCATGGTAATGACGTGTCTGTTCAGACTCAAACAATTGCCAGGAGAAGATTGAATCAGTGGCGAGGCATTTTCTCCTGTCACGTCGTCGATGATGCCTTCGTGCTCATCCCATCCACTTCCCTCAACCCCACTCCCAAAACCCATCCCTCCGAATATGACAACGACAGAACTTCCTTCTTCTTCACTTTAAATTCCAACAGCCTCTGTTGACATGATGTCATCCTCCGGTATTTCCGTCAGCTGCAAATGAATCCCAACAATTAAGACGTGTTTACCTACCCACCCCTATCCATTTTCTGTAAAGATCATTCCCTCTTCCATTCCCTTGCAAAGTGCACGCTACCACAAAACCACCCTCCCCTCCCAGAACCTTCTCATTCCAACACGGGATTTGCAAAACATCCACCCACACATCCGCCTTCAACTCCGTCAAAGGCCACAAAGGACCCTTCCATGTCCATCAGAGTTTTACCTGAATTTCCACGCATGTCATTGACTGTATCAATTGCTCCCTTTGCAGTCTCCTCGACATTGAGCAGATCGGATGCCTAATTACAGACAGCTTTGGAAAACATCTCCGGGACACCCGTAACAAACAACGCCACTGGCACCTGGCTGAACAGTCACCTCTGCCTCCCACACAGCCATGTTCTTTCAGGTCCAAGGCTTCCGCCGCTCTCATAAACCATCCTATCGATCCATCTTCGATCCCACCGATCTGCTCCACCCTGCGCTGCGACCTATCATCATTACCCCCACCTCCATCCATCCATCGCACTCTCAGCTACCTTGTCCCAGCCCCACCCAATCCCATTTGTCTGTCTACCCCTCGGTTCACAAGCCTCTTTCCTGATGAAGGATCGTGTACAAAACGTCGATTGTCCTGTTCATTCGTTGCTGCCTGCCCTGCTGCGGTTTCCCAGCATGACAATTTTGACCCTGTAGTGAAGCAGTGGATTTTGAGTTAGGGATTGAAGTCGGAGGCCTCAGCTTTGCAATGATGCAATTGTAAGAAATGTCTGCTCCAACAGGACTGCATGTCAGACAAGTCAGGACAGTGTTTGACCTGGAGGGAACAGGGAGGTGATTGTGTTCATATCCACCTGCTGACACGCTCGTTCTCTGTGGTGAAGACTGTGTGCATGAAAGATTCTGACCAAATTATGGTCAAATTCTTAGTCTTCAAAACCCCTTATCTTCAGACCATATCTTCAGACAGAATCGAGAGACTTTTGAAAGACGATTTCACACTCTCATTTTTGGATCACATCAATTTCGCAGGATATTAGAAGGGGAAGATTTACAAATCAACCTCTCCACCATGATCTGATGAAGCCGCGCATTTTATCCCAAAATCCAACTTGATCAGACTTCGAACATGAAAGAAAAAGCTCTGGTTATAGTGGGAGATAAATCGTTCATTGTTGTGTGTGTGGACCAGGTTTTTATCTATCATCAGACTTACACACCTCAATTGCAGTCATAGTGAGGAATGACTGTGGAAATGTGGGGACTCATTTCCCTGTCTGAGCTGAATGGACGAAATGATAACAGGAACAAGCCATTCACCTGCTCAGAGAGTGGGAAGGGATTCACTCTGTCTCTGACCTGCTGCGACACCTGCTCGTTCAAAATGATGAGAAACTATTTCAATGTCTGATCTGCGAAAAATGATTTAAAACGTCCAGCGATTGGATAACCGAACACCACACTCATACTAATGAGAAACCTTTCCTCTCTCCGGACTTTGGAAAATGTTATCAAACCTCTGTGTGCTTCATCTTGAGAAATATGCTCACATAAATAAGAGTCCATTAAGATATATAGAGACCTGACGTCTGATCCACGTGCTCACCCGGAGTAGAGACTTCTCCAATTCCAAATCTGTGGACCGTGCTGTGAAGTCCGAGTGACCGGATGGCTCATCACCTTTCTCACAGTATTAACAGGTCTTTCTAAATGCCATGACTGCGGGAAGTACTGCACACGTTTCTGAATACTAACGTGTCATCAACTTGTTCACACTGAAGAAAGACATTTATCATTATAAACGTTCTTGGGGACAGTTTGCTATAAACGTCATCACATTGAAGAGAGACCTATCAAATATGTAGTCTGTGGGATGTGTTCTCGAGTCTCTGTAGAACTAATTTCCCATTGATATTTTCAAATTGTGAGAGACATTTCAAGTGTATTTATTCCAGGAATAGGTTCAAGTGATCATCTCAACTCTCAGTACACCATCTGCTTTGCAGTTGGCAGCAAGCATTTATCCGCTCTATGTGAGAAAAACAGTTGGGTCACTCATCGACCCTACTGAGAGAGTAGAGGGATCCCACTGAGGGAAGGAATTCACTCACTCATCGACCCTACTGAGAAAACGTAGTGTTTACATATCTCAAAAGCGATTAAACTTTGTTGTTCTTCACATTCAGGTCTGAAATCAAGTTGTAATATTTTAGATAACAATCAAATAAATCAGCTTTGTGTTAAACACAGTATCAAAGGTCATTGGAAGGATGGGCTTACGGAGTATGTGAAGCATCAGCAGAGATTGGCAAGAAAAAAATCACATCTGACAAATATGTTAGAATGCTTTGAGTAGGTAATGAGCAAGTTAGACGAAGTCAAGCCGGTGGAGGTTACAAGGTTGAATTTCCCCAGGCATATGTCAAGATGCAGTACAGCAAACTGCTAAATAAAAGGTCATGGATTGAGGCTTGGCTGACTGGCAGAAGGCAGTCAGTTGGGTAAAGGGGTCTTTCTCCAGGATGGCAGCCCGTGACAAGTGGAGTTCAGCAGGAGTCAGTGTTGGCAACACAGCTATTCACATTCAGTCTGAATGATCCATTCATAGGAACTGAGGGTGTTGTTGCTCCATTTCAAGAAGACACAATGATAGGTGTAAGGATAGATCTTATTGATGAAGCGGGCATGCTGCAGGATGACTTGAACGGACTGAGTGCTTTGAAAAAAATTGTTGCAGTTGCGATGCTTTTTGGAAAATTGTGAGGTCATATGTTTGGTGGGAGGGTAGTGGCCTAGAACATTTTATGAAAGCAGAAAGAATTCAAAGTTCAATTTTCTCTTATGTTTCACATGCAGTTTCAGTTGGTGTTTAGGAAGGCAAATACAATGCAGGCGTTCAGTTCAAGCGAATAGGAAAGCACTGGCAGAGGTTTAGACCTCAGTCAATAGGGGGCTCTGGGCAGATGCATTGGGAACATTAAGAGTAGGTATTGGCCCCATATCTAAGTGATGATATGCTTTGAGTGGTGGATAGGAGGTTTATAATGGCTGACTCAGTGGTGAGTACTAATGTCTTGCGGCCTCAGAGATGTTAATTCAATATCTACTTTGGACGACTGTGTATTTGGATTTTGCACATTCCTCCCCAGACGAAATATGTGTGGCTGACGTTCTTTGGTCGTGGGTAATGCAGAGTTACAGGAATTGTGTAGAGGTGTGAGTTTGTGTGCGACTACCTTCGCAGGATTAGTGGGGTCTTCTTGGTCCGAATGACCTGTTTCCACATTGTAGGTATTCCGTTAGAACAACGTTGATTGCTGAGATTTATTCCTGTCATAAGGATTTTTTTTTTAAAAGGTGACAGCTTCCATATTAACAAATTGTTTCAAGTGAATCTCTTGAACGATGTCAGGAGTGGAGGGGCAGTCTTAAGGAGGAAATCATAAAAGTCAATCGGGATATGAGATATCATCAGAACATAAAGTTTAGTATAGTCTAAAGAGAATCTACAAGTAATTAAGAACTTGAGATCAAATAGGACCACTTTAAGATGAAAGAGCTCACATTTGTCTTGAACCTAAGCAGATGGAGAGACATATAATGTTCTCTTTGCGTCAGTTTACACCATAGAGAACGAAATAGCGGGTACAACTAAATATTGATGTTTTGAAAGTAGTTCACATTGAAAAGGAGAAGGGCTGGACGATCTGGAAAATATAAAGTTGGATATTTCTCTGAGATCTGATTTCCTGTATCCTTGGATATTTCTCTGAGATCTGATTTCCTGTATCCCGGAAACTTGAGGGAAGTTGGGGAAAGATACCTTTGGGCCTTTCGTAAAAATATTTTTATCATCTATTATTATGAGTGAGGCGCCGAATAACTGGGGGATGGCTAATGTTGTGCCTTTGTTTAGAAAGGAATTCATGGAGAAGCCTGGGAGTGATAGACTTGTGTGCCTGGTTATGGCCGTGGGTAAGTTGTTGGATGCAATTCGAAATGATAGGATTTATATGAATGTTTAGATACATGAATGAATCGGGATAATCAGCATGGTTTTGAACAAAATTGATTGAGTTTTTTGAGGGCGTAACAAAGAAGATCAACGAGGACAAAGTGACAGACTTTGCTCACTTGGACTTTAATAAAAGCTTTTACACGTTTCCACATGGTTGACTAATCCATAAAGTCAGATCACATAAGATTTAATGTAAGTTATCCACTTAGATATAAAATTAGTTTAATAGCAGGATCCTGAGAATGGTGGTGAACTGTCGTTTTCAGACTGGAGGACTGTTACCAAAGGTGTCCCATTGGCTGAGTGCACAT
This sequence comes from Chiloscyllium plagiosum, assembly GCF_004010195.1. Classification (NCBI taxonomy): domain Eukaryota; kingdom Metazoa; phylum Chordata; class Chondrichthyes; order Orectolobiformes; family Hemiscylliidae; genus Chiloscyllium; species Chiloscyllium plagiosum. The sequence continues at coordinate 37,181,470 of NC_057717.1, forward strand.
TCATTTTTTTACATTTAAATATATGATTTAGGTGGTAAGATAGAAAGCATGGTAAGGAAGTTTGCAAAATTGGTAGTAGAAGGTTGTGAAGCGATTTTCTCCTCAGGTCAGTTTCTCTCTGGCCTCGAGTTTGAAAAGCATGTGGGAGAGGAGTGGAGAAGGGCCATTAGTCCATCGTGAAGCGCACGTGATCAGGCATCCATCTCTTCTCGTCTCAGTTTGTAGCAATGAGATTCTCTCTGTGATCTTAAATGACATAACAATGGTACTGAAGGTTGACATGGTAACATTGTTGTAACCCCTTTGAGGAACGTATTCTCATGTTCACATACAGAGGCAGTCACACAGGCACATTCCTTGATAGTGACAGAGTCCTCAGAATTATACCCACTTCATGTGCTTTACGTCCGCAAGTTTATCTGGAGGAAGACGGCTTTAAGTGGAATACAAGGCACTTCGCAGAAAATGTGCTTCATTGCGGTCAGCAATGATATGAAATGGATACTGAGCTGAAATAGTCCAACACGCTTCTGATGTGTAACTTTCAATAACACAAATCTTTCCAAAACAAGCCACCTGGCTCCTGGGATCTGACAGGATAGCGACCAGCAGACATTCCTCACTAAACACAACGGACGCACGGCAAAATCTAAACACTTTCACGTCTCGTCGGTTCTGTTTCTGTCCCTGTCACACCTCCAATTTCCTCTGAAAGACCAGTCCCGATGTTAATGATATAAACACAGGCACATCAAGAAAGTAATCTTTATTTCAAAAGCAGAGCCAGGGATTGTAAGCTGCAAGGGCTTGCTCTCGGCTGGGTAATGAGACATCACGGTCTCATCGTCCTGATTATCAGATAGACTGATTCCACAAATATGCACCGTAACAGTTATTACCAATTGAAATGTGCCAATGAATACCGTAACTGACAAAAAGACGAAGGGAGACTAGCTTCAACCCTTTCCTCGTCGTGGGACATTTTGCAAAGAATGTCCTGTTACTTCACAAACTGACCTCCTCGCAGCTGGCCATGGAAGTGACCTTTGGCCCAATAAGTCTGCACCAGTCCAACACAATCCCCTGAACTGTTCTTATCTCATTTGGCGTCACCTGGTTCAGAGGGGCAAACGTATTCAGCAATGGAAGTGTACAACTAAATGGGTATTACCTGCTCTGGAGTTTTCTGTCTTATCCATCCTGACACGGTGTTGGTTGCAGATTATTAAAGTTCCTTATTTGAGTTATACGCATTTTACTTCATCCTGCGATTTGAATTTCAAACCAGAAAGAGGAGAACAAGCACTCTTCAAGTTCACTCTCAGCTCTCAATTACAGTCAGCAAAATGCTTAACTGCATGAGGAAGCCACAGTGGATTTAATGCCCGTCGCGTCAACTATTTGGCCACAACTGCAGAAGCGCGCTACTAAACTGGTTTCAAGTTCTCCCTCCCTGTGCAGTTGAGGGACAGGCAATCATTGTTCGGTTTGTTTGAATTCAATCACCACAATTTCGAGAGGGTTAAATGTCAGGAGATGTTTGGACTGTGTAATCAATCTCGATGGTTGAAAAGGTCATTCAGTTAAAAAGAAAGGGAGAGATTGCAGGAGAAATTTTCTCTTACAGGTACTACGATACCAGCCGAGCTCCTTGAGCATTTTCTGTTTTTGTTTGATATTCCGAGTGTCCACAACCATTCACCAGCCATTCAACAATACAGAAACGCAGTTGTGGTTCCTCACTGGATTTGGTTTCCGTTTGGGGACATATCCCTGACTCTATTAAAAACCGAAAATGCACAGCAAAGGAGTCGGATGGATAACAGCAGCGACCGCTCCATGCGTGAGTACACCCTCTCGGTTAACAGCCAATGGAGAGGACTAATTGCTCCACATAGACTGGGGAGTCCCTTGTAGCAGGCCCCTTGCAGGATCTCCTAAAGCAGACTGTCAGTGAATTCAAGCTTTCGCCTGCCCTTCGCAGAATGAAAATTGTCTTCAATTGGTTTGACGTTTCCAAAATGAATTCTGGAGCATTCATTGTTGACAATGGAAACAGTCTGATCTCACGCTTTGCAGACACATGCATGTCACCGGGAAACAACTCTCCTAAAACCGGGACCTTCTCCCTTCGAGCCTTATGAGGAACATATTCCTGACCGTGGTAAAAACCCAGAACTGTGCAGTCAAAAAGACAGACGGTGTGAGAACAGCTTTGGCTCTGATGCTGGGTCGTCGGAGAACAGCAACCTGCCAGTGAAGAGCCGAACGCACTAACATCGCCACAGAGCCAATTGCGTCAATGATCCCTGAATGCAAGCTGCAGCCTGCTCCTCCCATATTGACAATCGTCCTTAATTATCATGACTTTTCCGAAATATATCCTGGGAAATTCACGGTGAAAACATGGGAATAGTCTGATCCCACCCTTTATAGACACACCCATGACAACGGAAATCAGTTATCCTTCTAACAGGGCACTTCTCACTTCCAGCATTTCAGTGTCCTGTCTGTTCCCGCGTTTTCTAATTGCCCCGGAGCTGAGATGAGATTTTGCTTCCTGACGTGCAGGAACGAGAATCCTTCAATATCACAGATCAGTTCCCATGTCAGGAGTACATCAGAGTCAAAGTACCGGCCTCCGAATGAATGGAAAGATTCTAAATTCTCTCTGTCCAGTCGGCCAGTGCACCCTTCATTTTCCTCTGAATCCACATCCCAAGGAATATCTAAAGATTTACAAAGCTCATGTCTGGGATTTCTGTTTTGCTTGTTAACAGTTTTCCCACTTGACAATTGGCAACATTTTCCCAGAATCTTTTCACAATCCTCTGCTTTGCACCATGTACAGAGATAAATAAACCTCCTTCTGTGGAGAGATTCCTGACTCTGAGAATATTTTGTTTGGAGCAAAGAACATAAATGGGACATTTTTTGGGGACGTTTATAATGATGTGGGAGAAAGAGGTGTGGTTGGGCGAGTTAATGGTCAGGAGGAACTGCTGCCACTGACAAGGGCAATTGGCCAGAGGACGAGGAGTGAAGACGTTTACCGAAAAACTCAATTTGTTTCAAAAAACCTCAGTGAAACCTACATATATACCATGCTTTTTTTATCATCTGTGGATAGAGAAACAGAGCTAACGTTTTAAGTCAAGTCCGTTTCTGGTTCAGAACGCAAGTTTCCTGAATGTCAAGAAATTAGCAGACCTGAGAAAATATCGAGTTGTTGAGACGGGTTTTCTGGAGTTGCAGGGATGACTCATCCAACAATAAATCATTTAAAATCAACTGTGAGGGAAACATGCTCGGTATCGATGAGAGATGGAATGGATGTGAAGGATCCATTTTCATGAGCAGAGAGATTAATAATACAGCAATGGTCGAGTAATAAAGATGCACTTTTATCGCTACTTTCTGCTCCACTTTAATCACAGGCACTGAAGTCCCTTTGAAGCAGGTGTGTTATTGTGCTAATCAGGGCAGTTTGTTCAAACAGAGGTCAGAAAAGATAACTCAGATCTGGCACTGGAGACGCCAGTGAGATTATGTTTTAATTTAAGCGTTTGTTCTGCTCTGGTTTATATCCAGAATAGTGCAGGACCGGAGGTCCCAATCTCAGGGGAAGTTGTGACCCACTTAAGAAACAAATGAGGAGGATGTTCTCACATTCAGAGGGCTGCAAGTATGTAGAATTATTTACAGCATAAGTCTGTCAAGACTGGATATATTGAAGACTTCAATTATCTTATGTTAATAGAATGGAGCAAGTGGCAGTGTGAAATGTGTCCATATTTGCTGACAATACACATGAGTGGGTGCGCATGTTACGATAAAATCATGGCAATGTGTATCGGCATATAGATTGGTTGGGTGGGTGAGAAAAAACGTGTCAGATGTAGTTTCATGTCCGGATAATGAGGTCATGCACTTTGGTCGGAAAAGTCAAAAGACTATTAAAATCGAGAGAAAGTAGAAGCAACGTGTGACACAGAGGAATCTTATGCATGGCACAAAAAAAGTTCAGTATCATATTCTTTCCCTGACAAAAAGGATGGCTTCCTTTCCAAATGCTAACAATGGAATAGATGTTTTCCCAGGAAAGAAAAATAACTGAAACTAATAGCCTAATTGAAAATTTAGGAAAGACTTGGATCGTTCCATTGGACGATGTTGATGTTTATGGCTCTCTAAAATGTGTTTACCATGGGGCTGGGAGTTGGAATTAGGGAAGCTGGGGAGTGAAAATCAGGTTACCCATGATTACTTTCATCCTTCATCTGTCTACCTCATTTTGTACGATTTATTTCGCATTTTGGTTCCTGTGAGTGCCCTTGTAAAAATACCCGCTGGTTACTTATTTCTTTGGTTGTTCTTCATCACGATCCGAAACAATTCAACATTCTTTTCGCCTTAGTCTCGGTAAACTCTGATCAAATGCCACCAGAACCTTGATGTTTTCCACGCCTCTCTGCCTTCTTGCACTATCGATTGATCCATCACTGCGTTACTGTTGCACAAATCAAGAACAAATCGAACAGCACCAATAGCATCTAGTTTGCGAATGCAGATAACTGAAGCCGTTCCCCAAATTACTGCCAACTATGCGATCACAGAAGCACACATTGAACAGCCAGGAAACTCAAAACAGCAGAAACACTCTTTCGGGCTACGGACCTGGTTGTGTTTCTCAATCAGCATTCGAATTTTACTTTGATGATGTCAACAGTTCCCTCACACAAGGAACTAACTAATGCTGCAGACGGAGGAGAAAGTGAGGACTGTAGTTCTGGAGATCAGAGTCGAGAGTGTGGTGCTGGAAAGCACAGCAGGTCAGGCAGCATCCGAAGAGCAGGATAATCGACGTTTTGAACGAATGCCTGATGAAGTACTCATGTCAGAAACGTCGATTATCCTGATTCTTGGAAGCTGCCTTACATGCTGTACTTTTCCAGCAACACACTCTCCATTGCTGCAGACTGTCACACAATCCAAGCTTCCAGCCACGGAATCAGCGACACTCACTGTTATGAGTCAACCTGCTGAGGACACCTGGCAGTGGTGTTTTGTGTCAAGTTGATCGTCATGAATGCGTATCGTGAGTTGTGTGTCCTTTATAATTTTTCATGCAGTCACTTACGTGTAACATTGTTTGTCCAAATTTGTCCTGCATACGATGAGTATTGGATCTATTTTTTGGTGAGTTGTTGCCAAACGTGGCTTTCGGTATATATTGTCTCATAAATCCGAGTGATTAGAGGAGTCTGGCTGTACGTGCCAAGACATTTTTTTACCTGTAATATAGAGAGCTTGGTGTGTTTGGTCACGGCATGTCCTCCTCGAGTTGTTCTTGGCAAGAAATCTGCGGGGATATCTATTGTTGCAAAGTATTTGTGGACTATCCGGTAAACAACACAACCAGCTGTTCTGAGTAGCAAGGCACAGCGATGACGAGGGCAACAAGTTCGACTGGGACATCACAAATATAATAGGGCAAGCTGCACAGAATGCGACCAGACAATTTCTAGAATGACGAGACTCATCCAATGACTCCATCAAAAAACATGTTGATCTGGACCCAAAATACTGGGACATGCAAAGAACGACAAGAAACAGCAAATGAAAGCGGTGGGAAGGAAATCAAAACAATTCGAAATGCTGCAGGACAGCAGCGCTTCACACGAGTTTCGTCTGCCTCGAGGATATCGCCGAGAAAGTGGAGGAAACGGCTGCAAACTAACTTCCCAAAATCACCGAACAACCCCACACCATCTGCATCCTTCACCGGAACTACAGATCTTTACACAAACCTTGAAACCCCGAAACAGTCCGAGTCGCCCCAACGGAAAAAATGAACGCTGGCCTCCCACGTGACAACTGAGGAGACGAAACGCCACGGTGGATGTCAGAGCTAACTGAGGCTGCAAGCTTCTTGTGCATGTTCTTATCAATAACCCATGTTTGATTATCCTCATCCTATTTTCCATCATTTAACGTTGTATGCCTTAAGCCTTACAAACTTAAAATTAAATATCTCTGAACGTCATGAGAATCTCTGCCGCTCTGACACATAGAGACAGTGATATCCAGTTCTAACCACTCACTGGCTGATAAAGCTTTATAAATACAGCTGCTCGAACTTTTATGACTCTTATCTTAAATATCTGGCTATCATTTGATTTATTCCTCCATCACAGGGAAATTTTTCGTTAAGTGTACCCAATCCATGCCCCACATTATTTCTTACATCTCAATACTGTTCTCCTCTCAATCTCTCTTGCTCTCACAAAAACAAGGCCAGTCTGTCTAAACTCTTTCATAGCTGAAGTTCTTCAGTCCAGACAATATATTGGCAAATCACTTCTGCACAGGTTCCACAGCTGTCATATCGCTTCTTTTATGTGAATAGCAGAATTGTACGTAATACTCTAGCGAGAGACGAATAAAGACTTGAAATCAATGTGGGGAATTTAAAAAAATTGGTCTTTTCCAATAAAGTATCTTTCCACCGATACTGTTCTGTGTCCTTTTCATGAACCCAGTTCTCCAATGATCTCTGGTCCATGCAAATCAAACACTATACATGAGGGTTGATAACCCAACCACATTCTCTGATTGCATTAAGTGGGTTAAAGGTCCTCATGGTCGAATTGGGGCACATTCACCTAACAAGAGTGACAGCTACAGCACTAACTTTACGGTGTCAATGTGAAAGTGAAAGTTAATCTGAGCAATGCCTCAGTGAGATGGGAGGAGGGATGGAAAGGAATAGTGATTGTGAAAAAGAGAAAAATCTCCGATATTGGGTGCAGATAAAGTTTGAAGCAATACAATCATCACCTTAGAGAGTATTTTCACCTGATAAATTGTTTATTTCCTTTCTGTGTTTCTTTAGCACACGTTATATGGAGTGACATGGAACAAATGCGCATTATTGATACTCGGATTTGAATGGAGGTTTCTGTAGCCACAATGCAAAGGACGAACCACTATACGATCAAATGAAAAACTCCCAATAGCAAAATCAATAAATGCAATGGCTGAGATTGGCGAGGAACAGCATCACATGCACAAAAGGATAACCATTGAGATTGGATTGACTCGTCATCTTCGATGTCATTAGAGGCTGTGGTGATTCCATCATTGAGAATGTTGAAGACTGAGTTAGATAGATTTCTAGAAAAGATTAAATGTACAGGCGATAGTACACAAACTGTTGAAATGTAGCTTTCAATAACAACGAAGTTTCACATCGTTACTTTACCAGTGCCGCGGGACAAGGGAGTAACTACTGTTGCACACTCACATGGCACCAGTTCCCACATCTGGAATCAAAGAAATTTAGTGGCGCCGTGGCGAAGATACGATCGAAAATTGGGGAGTGCAATGAACGCGAGGATCTCTACTCTATCTGCCAGTGAGTAATCCCTGAACATGCACTCCTTGTATGAAGACAGAGAGTCGCGTGAAACGCCCAGGCTGGGATCTCTAAACTCGGCTGGAGCAACTTCTGTTGACATGGAATAGGGAGTATTGGGAGAAGAGCCTGGGAGGTCCAACCTCATCTGGATACACTTGGATTGACATGACGCAGGAAACATTGGGTTGATGGAAAGTATCCTGAGCCATTTTAATCTGAACTGAAATAGTTTTCGGCGGCATACATTTTTGTGGATTGAGGGAGAATCTGCCCAAGGGAATTGTCACAATTATAAAAAAACATTTTGCAAAGACTGAGCTCGTCTAGGAGCATCTGTGCATGGTGAAATGGACTAAACATCAGTTCACTCTGAATTTTCTTATATTCTGAAACTACAGTCGGTTAATTTTCTGAAATAGTAAATTAAAAATCTTTTCTGTGTGTGTGGTATTCAATTTCCTGCAAGCTTGTTCTGGTCTGGTCATTGTTGTAACATAAACTACCGAAAATTGATATGATGTTGGGATTCGGTTCGAGGTTCCCTCGAATTACGGAAGAACAACAGGAGAATGGAGGTGAAATTTGTCAGAACAGCAGTGATCAAGTTGAATGGATGAGCAGACATAGGGAGAAAGGAAGCTTCATGGGTATAAATGTGCTTTATTTGCCAATGAAACTTATCACGTCACAAAGTGGTGACTATTGAATTCAAGCAATGAGGGTGATAATATTTGAGAATGTCTCACCTGGACTGAGAGAAATGGAGCTTATAAGTCCTTCTACATAGAGTGAGGCGGGGATAATGTAAACACAACAAGCTCCAAAAACACAGAAATATTTGTTCTTTTCTGAACTTCCGTCACGAACTGACTAAGATGTCCTTTGGAAAATTATTTTACAACATGTCAGAAGGGGAGTTACAGATTCGAAGACGGAAACCAAATTATGTATCACGATAAGACCATGCCACTTTATTCGCTAAGACAAAGGCAACATGGAAGTTCAACCTTCAGACTCTCAGTATTTCTTGCACAATATCATAAATTTACTTCCCATGAAAAGGGAGCAGCCGCTCCTCCTCTAATTTCCTAAATGTATTAAAACCTCGGTACTTTGAACAAATCACACATCAGTCTTTTTTGATCTGTGTAGAAGAACTTCAACTTCTCCACCCTCAACGGAGATGTAATATTCCGCATTTCTTTGACTGTTCTGATCTTTCTCCAAGATTGTCAGTATTGTCTTGGTTGTATTTTTTATTATTCTTACTTCTATTGACTCTCTGAATTAGATTTTTTTTAAGGCTGAACGTTTCCTAAATTTGTGCTGCTGGCAATTTTCTTCGCTTAGTAGCTCCCATAAGGCTATTAAGTTAGGAGAAATTGAGGAAGTGAGTGTGAAGTGATTGTGATGCGTGTCAAAACAGTGTCTATTAACTTACATAAATCAATTGTTCTGATCCAACCAATTAGTGGAAAATGCTGCAAGCCAACTTCCCAGATCAGCCGAACGCACCCACAATAACTTCACCCGATAACAGGGGGCCAACACTTTCCAGAAACCTTGAAGCTCCAAGAGGGACATCAACGGCAGGAAATTGAAACACCGACTTCCGCGGAATAGGCGAGGACAGTCACCACCAAAGAAATGAGGGCTTCAGGTAGGACACCAGATTCCTGAAGAAGGACTTATGCCCGAAACATCGATTCTTCTGCTCCTTGGATACCGCCTGACCTGCTGCGCTTTTCCAGCAACACATTTTTCAGTATCACGTAGGGCGTCTGTCTCAAGGTCATTGTGCGTGATCTTGTCAAAAACAACTGCTTGGCTGTCCTCGTTCCATTTTCCATCATTTGGCCCTAAGTGCCTTATCTTCAAATACTCACACCTCAACGTTATCAGGATTTCTGCCTCCCCCGCCCATGCAGAAATTGAGTTCCAGATTCAAAAACTCGCTGGCTGTTTAAATTTATCCGCACATTACCTCAAACCTTTTTGCCTCTTATCTGAAATCTGTGGCTCCCTGTTGATTGAAATCATGCACCAATAGAAAACGTTTCTTTCCATCTACCGTATCCATGCCCCTCATTATTTTGTAATTCTTAATCATGTTTCCTCATAATCTCCCTCTCACTGAGAAAACAATAACCCCAAGATGTCTCATCTCTCCTCATAACTGAAGCGCTGCAGGAGAGAAACTATCCTCATAAATCACTTCTGTGCTGTCATATTGCTGCTATACCGTGAATTGCGGAACTCCAAATAAAAATCTGCAGCTGAAGGAACAAATTACAGAAATGTCACAGAAAGCCGCAGAAATTGCTCTTGACCGAAATAAAAAGGTCCCTTTTCCTCGCTAGTGCTCTGAATTACTTTCCTGCGACTGATGCTCCATTACTGTCTGGTCATTGTTATTGAAAAGTGCGACATGAGGATTGATCTCACAACCACGGTGTCTGAATGATCCAAAAGGTTTGAAGTTTGAAATGTTTCGGTGAGACTGGGGCAAGTCCACTCAGCAACCGTGACAGAAACACAGACTGAACGGTGTCCATGCAGAAGTCAGTATTATAGTGAGCAGTACATTTTTGAAACGGGACGAGGGAACATATTCACAACAGGAGTCGGAGAGATTTCAGACAGCGACAGTTAGAAGGAACATAATCATCACATCAGAGAACATTTTCACGTAAAATAAATAATGTTAATAATGCCAAATCAATGACAATATAATTATATAAATATAGTGTTACAAAACAACGTTTTGATTTTAGTCATAGAACGCTTTATAATGTAGGTAACAAAACGTATAATCTTCAAATACGTCCCTTTTTTAGAGTTATTTTAAAGTAAAAGTCTGAGATCAAGAGAGGGAGTTTAGTGAAGAAGCTACACTGTTTATGGTCTTGTAAGCAATAGGTTGTGGGCAGGCTTTGTGAACATGTGGAAAAGTTAAAATCGAGAATGCTTAGATGCATGGTTGAGAGGTAATGCAGATATCATGAAGGTTTTTTTTAAAATATAGTTCTTTGGATATAGGCATCGCTGTCTGTATTGGCAGATATTGACCAGCCCTAATGTCCCCAGAGAGGGCTGGAGGACTTTCAAGACCGAGGCAGAGAGGAGGTTACCAAGAGATGTGAATAGAATTACATCAGTTTTAAAATTTATGTCGGGTTTCTGGGTGCGTTGGATGTGGTGAGGATACTAGTTTGCCTTTGGAACTTGGTCGTGGAAGTGGCAATGCCCGTGACTGTGGGACTTTCGCAGTCGGTCACGAGGCGGGTGCTCACGGTCTACAAAATCACGGCTTTATTAAAGTCTACAGTTGGATTCTGCAGCGAGATAGCTGACGTGGTAACGGAGCATGGCAACAGAATCGGGCGAGCATGTGCCTGGATGGTGCTATTGACAGCGAAGGATGATTGAAGGACTGAGATATAGTGTAACCATTGAGGTTTGGCAGCAGCAGTCATCAATGTGGTCAGCTGGTAGAAAACAGGTACATCTTTGCCCAACGTGGGAATGCATGATCACGGCTGGGAAGTTCGAACAATTTTGCGGAAAGCCCAACTTGTAGAATTTGTAGCACGATGATTTAAAAATAGGCTGTAATGTCTGCTTTTTTCTTCAAGTCTATTTCTTGCTTCAAATTTGTTCATTGAGAAAACATTTGTTTGTTCTCGAACTTATGCAACAAAAATTTGATAATGGACACATTGTTCCAAAGATGCTGCTGTGTGTGGGGATATTGCCCACTTGTCTCTCATAGCCTGTACCGAAGAATATGTGATAATTCCATTTTAAAGAATCCCAGCAGTATGCAAACAAGCCCTTTGCTCCCAAGCGAAAAACCGCCAGAGCAATCCTCATATCCTAATATTCTCTATTTATCTCAGACTAATGCATCTAAACCCACATAAAGCTGAACACGCAGGAGAATTTAGCTTAGCCAATTCAATTACCCTGCACATCTTTGGACTGTGCGAGGACCCTGGAGCACCCTGAAAAAAATCCATGCAGCACAGTGCGAATGTGCAAACTCCACACAGAGAGTTGCCAGAAGCTGAACTTGAATCTGGGTCCTCAGCGCTGTGACAAAGCAGTAATGATCAATGACCCAGCGAGCCTAACATCGCCCTCGCGCCCTCACTGACACGCACGGAGACTGAGGCTCGATCCTGCCCTTATTTCATGTTTAGTCAGCGACCCTTCTCCGTCACTGTACTACTAGCCTCGCCGTTTGCTTACTGTTGAGAGTGCCACATCACCATGCTGGTGGGCAGCTTTCAGGAGCAGGAAAACAATGTAGATTATGAGCATGCGGACAACAGGTTATCTCAGGACAGAAATGTTGGTCTCTCCTGTCACAGATGGCGAGTAAAGGTTGAAGGGGAGGGCAGCATACGTAGCTATATAGATTTCATGACTGGTCTGAGCAGGACTCTCGCCCCAAACAAATAGATTTACGGGCCGTGATTGAAGATGCAGAGAGCCTCAGGCTGCTTTGCACGAACACACCCTGTTCAACGGCCGTTATCCTGAAATCAGTTTGAATTGCTTTCGTTTGTTATCGCTTCACTATTTGTTCATCCGTCTTTGGTGTGCATGGGGATGAAATCAAAGGTTATTGAGTTAATCATTTCTGTCGAGTGTGGTGCTGCAAAGTACATCTGGTCAGGCAGAATCCGAGGAGCAGGAGAATTGACGTTGTGAGCGAAACGGCTTCACCAGGAATGAGTCTGGTGAGCCAAGATAGTGGTAAGATATTTGAAAGGGGCTGGTTCTGGGGCATAGGATCTGAGAGTGCGATAGGGAGATGAAGGTGGGGATGATGGGACAAGTCAGAGAGGATGGTGGAGTGGATTGGTGAGAAGGAAGTTCGACATTATAGGACAGGTCATGAGGGAGTTGCTGTGTTCGAAGTTTGGATTTGGGATAAGGTGGGGGCGGAGGGGTAATGAGGAAATTGTTGCAATTCACATTAATCCCATGAGGTTGGATGACCCTATGATGGAAGATGAGGCGTTCTCCCGACAGGCGTTCGGTGGTTAGAACTTGGCAATGGGGGAGGCCCAGAGCATTCATGTCCTTGGACGAGTGGGAGCAGGTTGTTTAAGTGTTCGGCCACACGGTGGTGCGGTTGGTTGGTGCGGGCGTCGCACAGATGTTCTCTGAAGCGTTCTGTTAGCAGATGGCCTGTCTCCCCAATGTAGAGGAGGCCGTATTGGGAGCAACTAATATAGTAAATCACATTTGTGGACATACAGGTAAATCTCTGACGAACGTCGAAGGCTTCATTTGAGCCTTTGACATAGGTGATCGGCAGGTATGGGCGCAGGATTTCCAATTCCTGCGGTATCAATGGAACGTGCTGTTATGGGTGGGTAGGTTGGTGCTGGGCACTGATTGAGTTTTTGAATGGGGAAACTTGCGCCGATCTCGATTTTACCATGTGATGCCGCACTCTTGACTTCGATATCCAGCATCAGCAGTCCTCACTTACTCCTCCCTAACTAGTTGGTATATTCAGCTACCAATTCACAGGAGACGTTTTTTTTTTCACTTTTAATGTCACCAATTTCCCAGAGATCACTTTCCTGCCATTAAGGGTTTCCTTCAGTTCCTCCTTCTTATCTATTCCCGAACATGTTACTGATATCATTTTGTCATCGTTTGTGCTGACATAACCGAATATATAATTAATTATTGTGCCATCTCTTCATTCCACATTATAACTTCGCGTGCTTGATTTTAAGGAATTTGTTTTAATGACATTTTTTCTCGTCATATACTTTTGGTACCTTTGAAAATTAGTTTGCGTGTTAAACTCAAGCTTAACTTCAAGGTTTATTTTTCCAACTTCAGTATTCCCTTAGTCTTCTTTTGTTGCAGTCTGAATCACTTGCAGTTAACTTATGCTGCTCTTTTTTACCCAGTTGGTACGCCTCTTACTTGGATTCACTTCTATCCCTCACATTCTTTGTGAGCCATGGCACGGCCACCTTTCCCGTTTTGTGTTGTACATGACAGGAATGAACAACAGTCGCAGTTCTTCCAAGGGCTTTTCCAATTTTTTTTCATCGTTTTATGTGTTCATCCCGACTTATTGTGTCTCATGCCATCATAATTTTCTCAATTTAGATTGCAACCCACAATCTCAGAATCCTCTTTGTCACCGTACACCATTCGGAGTGCATCACTCTCATACAAGATGCTTCTCACAGTTAGATTCCCAGCAATTCCCTTCTCATGACAAAACAGAAATTTAAATACGCAACGTGTCGTTGTCCCAGAAGATCATAGGACCGCAAACTCACAAGCAAGAGAGAGAGGTGATTGATGGTGCTTTCAACTGAGCATCACCATGCCTTTTGGCCATGCATAATGTTCAGAAACTTCCATGGCAGCCTCAACCAGAGCAGGGATTGAGCACGTGCTGTTGTTGTCACTCTGCATCACAAACCAGCCATCCATTCAACAATTGTCCCATTCCGGACTGTACGGGAAAACCGCAGGACCCGTAGGAAACCACACAGACACGGGGAGAACGTGCAAACTCCACACAAGCAGTGTCGAACCTTGGACCCTGAAGCTATTCAGCAAACGTGCTAACCAACGAGCCACCATGGCACACGTTTGCTCACTGACTTGGCGCCCACAGCCCTCTATGGCAACTATCTCCACAGAATCACCACTCTCTGGCTGAAGATATTCCATCACGTCTCATTTCCAATTTGTTATTGCATCAATTTGATTCTATGCCCTCGGGTTCCGATGTGTCATATTGGTTGAAACATCTTCTCCATATTAGCTCTATGCAGGCCTCTCAGCATTCTGAAAATTACAATCGCATCGAGTCACTGACTCAAACATCATTGAAACAAACTACTGTTGCAATCAGTTCATGCTACCGTTTATGGAACCTAACGGAGTACCAACTGCGTGTAGTGGGCCCACATCTCTCTTAACATTTCCTATTCATGTACTTATCCAAATGTCTTTTAAAAGTTGCAATTTTGTCCACATTCAATACTTCCTTTGGAGCAATGCACAGGTAACGTACCATATAAAGTGAAACAAAGTGCACCTCATGTCTTTTTATATCCTTTCTCCTGTCACCATAAAATATGTCCCCTAGTCCTGAAACCCAACAAAGAAGGAAAGCACAGTTGCAGTTGTGCTAATCTGCATCCCTCAGGATTTTTAAAGCTTTTATAGGATAAACGTCAACCTCCAATGCTCCTTTGAATGAAGTCCCAGCCTATCCGGCCTACCCTTACACCTCAATCCCTTCATTCCTCGCAAATTCCTGGTGAATTTCTTCTGAACTCTCTCAGCTTACTATTCTTCTTTGTCTAAAAGACCAACCAGAAATTGACGCAGTACTCCAGAAGAGGCATCACCTAAGTCGTGCACAACCTCAGCATGACTTCCCAAATCCAACACAAAAAAAACTGAGCAACGAATGAAAGCATTCTCCCAGCATTTTTAACGGATCTGTCGATATGTGACACGATTTTCAAATTCCATTCCGTGACCTATTCACGTGTCTATTACACAGCACTATTCAAGTCAGTGCTTGTAATCGTACAAGTGCAACATCAGCACCTTACATTTATCCAAGTGATACTCTCTCTGTCATTTCTTTGATCATATACCTGAATGATCAATATCTCCTTTAATCTTTGATAACCTGAGTTATTTTTTCTTTTCTGTCTACTGTTCCACCATCGAGAGTTATAGAGGCTTTTAACATTTTACACGTTGTAATTGTACAAACCCGCACCATTTCCTCTGATAGCTCATTCCATAAACGCACCACCCTCTGCGTGAAAACGTTGCCCCTCAGATCCCTTTTAATTTTTTCCCTTCTTCCCCAAAATCTGTGGCCTCTAATTCAAGACTAGCTCGACCCCAAGGATAAGAACGTATCTGTTTACCGTGTCCATTCGCCTCATGATTTTATAAACATCCATAAACTCACCTTTCAGCCTCCGACCCTCCAGGGAAAACAGCCACATCCTATTCATCCTCTCCCTGTAGACCGAATGCTCTAATACTGTCAACACCCTTGTCAATCTTTTCTGATCTGTTTCAAGAATTACAACATACTTTTCAGAGGAGGCAGAGCAGAATTGCGCACTATATTACAAAATGTGGACGTAACCATTTCCTCGCAAATCCGGCACTCAGTGCTCTGACCAATATATGAAAGCACCAGAATTACCTCCCTGCATGTTTGCGTCCCACATCAGCAGTGCCAGCTGCACGTTCCTGACGTGCAATAAGCTTGAAACAGGAACATCTGGAACATCAGGAAAATGGAAAGACATTGGAAGTTTTTGAGAAGTGACGGTGAGCCGAGTGGAGACGGGCTTATTGTGTGTTCTGAAGACTTGCTTTCCTGTTTATCTTGGTACACACTTCACTCCAGATGTATCAACCGCAATGACTGTCTAGTATGTGTTTTCCCTTGCGAAACTCAGGAGAAAGTGAGGACCACAGGTCCTGGAGGTCAGAGTCGAGAGTGTGGCGCTGGAAAAGCACAGCAGGCCAGGCAACATCCGAGGAGCAGGAGAATCGATGTTTCTGGCAGAGGTCCTTCACCAGGAACAAAACTTGTGACCCACAGAGCTGAGAGATAGATGCGAGGTTTTTTGGGGCTCGGTGCAAGGTAGATGAGAATGCAACAGACAAATGAAGTTGGGGAGGAGATGATAGTTTGGAGAGGAAAGCAGAGCAGATAGATGGGAAATATGATGGACAGGTCAAGGGGGCAGTGTCGATTTGGAGGCTTGGGAGTGGCATAAGATGGGTTAGGGAATTGTGGCCAAAGATGAAATCCACGTTAGTCCTGTGCGTTTCCAGGGTGCCAAAGCGGATGATGAGGATTCACTCCAACAGGCTTCAAGTGGTTAAGGTTTGGCGACGGATGAGGCAGCGTACTCTGCATCTATTTCAGTGCAAGCCACTCACTCGTGGTCGGACTATCCCTCTTCTCCGAGATGTTCCCTCACCTGCATTTCCAGAAGTGCACTCCTTTCCGATTCCATGCATTCTGTCCAATTATTTGCTGTGGAATCTTTAAACTGCGCAGACCCCTCCACTTCTATACATTTAACCACAATTTTCTGTGCAACTGATACTAACTCCCATGACTTAGTTTAAATTCCTGTCGACAGAACCAAGTTATCAGATTTTCCAAGGACTTTGGCCCCAGCATCGATCAGGCGGAGAGTGTCCCATCGGCCAGCTCAGTCCTTCGCCAGATCAGACCCCAAAATCCAATGAAATAACACGTATTCTCTCACACCAGTCTTTCAAACGAACAATTACCTCCTTAATCTTGCTGATCTTTTGCCAATTTGTTTATGGAGCTGGTAGTAATCCAGAGATTACTCCTTTCTTTGTGCATTTTCTAATTTAGCACTAAGCTATAGATTTGATTTGATTAGAGTGTGGAAACAGGCACTTCGGCCCAAGTCCACACCGACCCGCCGAACCGCAACCCACCCATGCCCCTACATTTACCCCTTACCTAACACTACGGGCAATTTAGCATGGCCAATTCACCTGACCTGCACATCCTTGGACGGTGGGAGGAAACCGGAGCACCCGGAGGAAACCCACGCAGACACGGGGAGAACGTGCAAACTCCACACAGTCAGTCGCCTGAGC
>NC_057717.1:37199129-37218122 GCF_004010195.1 Chiloscyllium plagiosum
TTCTTCCTGCCTCACTCATTGCCACACCTTTCTGTCACTGTTCTCTGACCGATTTGAGGTAGTTAATCTGAGGAGTGTGATAATCCCCTCTGCAATAAAAACAGTGTGCCTCAGATTTAACGCTAACAAATCATCCTGTAACCATTGCTAATTGTTCAAGAGAATTCCAAACATCTGACAAACATAGCGTGTAGACGTGCTTCGTAATGTGCACTTTGAATCCTTAGATAATGCCCCATAGTAACTCAATCATATTTTGGACAACAGCCGAACGTGCTGACTAAATGCACCACAGAGCCTGAGCTAAAAAGAAATCTGTAATGTTCCGAAACCTGGGTGACAGCGCGTTCCATATTCCGATTGCAGTTACTGAAACCGCAATTATCATGTACCAGTTTTACTTTACCAAAATACAGGCTGAGACTTCGATTGTGCGGAGATGAGGACAGCCGGATGCCAGAAAGTGCAAACTCATCCATGTCACCAGGAAACGACTTGATGTGTGGATACATAAAGTCGGTGTGGAGGGCGGTGCAAGGTTGGAGGGTTTAATCTGCGATGGCAGGATACGGAGGGGAAATGAGGTAACTGGTGAAATTAACGGTGATGCCGAATGTTTGGTGCGTTCCATAGAGAAAGATGAGGTGTTCTTCCTCCACTCATCGAGTAGCTTGTATTTGATAGTGGGCGATGCCCAGTACGTGCATGCACTTGGAGTGGGACGGGGAGATGAAGTCGTCCTCTCCAGAACGGTGGAATTGTTTGGTGCATGTTTCCGAGAGATGTTCTCTGCAACGCTCTGCGTGTTCCCGTCCTATCGCCCCAGTGTCAAGGAGACCACGTCGAGAACAACAGACACGGTAAATGAGGTGGTTTCATGTGCATGACAATCTCTGCTGGATGTGGAAAGATCCTTTTGGGGCAGTGAAGAGAGGTGAGGTAGTTGTTGAAGGTGAATGTTTTTCACCTCTTGCAGTGGCAAGGGTAGACTTGGTTTAAGCCTTCTATTCTCCAAGGAGAACTGGTCTAATTTCCCAATCTACCATTACAGCTGACATTGTGCATACGATGCACAATTCACATTATCCTGTTCAGTGCTGTCTCAAATCACTTAATTTCCCCACTTCCTGAAGTTTCACGAGCAGAACTGAGCAACAATGCAGCTGGAGGTTTCATTCAGACTCGGATTGACTAACTGAACAATCTGAAACACGTTTTCATTTTGAAAAAGTGGTTTCCTTTGTCGTGTTTGCTGCAATAGTAGCTCTTCCACATCCCGACTTCAGACTCTCCGACCTCATTTACGAAAACAACTTTTTGAGAAAATCGATTGAACATTTTTGTGTACGTGCAGAACGGACTATGGGCCCATTCGAGATTTGAACCCCGAATCTAAATTACTGAAAGCCCAAAACGCAAACAACGCCATTCAATAAGCAATAAAACACAGTTTGGCCATGTCACCGGATCAAATTCATTCCACATCGCTCCTGGAATTAAGAGCAAAAAAGTGTTTCCAGAACATCTGCTTCCCATTTTGTTTCCCTGCTCACTGACTTTGCTGTTTCCCCCACATCAATGAACCAGTCTGTCTCCATTGGAGTGTTAATAAACCATTTTATTTCTACTCGCAAGCTGAGCTGGGAGAGGGCAGGGCATATTCGCTTTTCTGCCCAGTGTCACTCTCGGTGGGTGGCAGCAGTTATGCGGAAGGAAATGAGTAATTTTGATTGTGGATTTGTCCCAACCTCTTTTTTATCCGAGAAATAGAAATGTGCTGAGCTGGCCAGAAAGAAAGAAATGGACACTGGATATTCCATCTCCAAATAAATTAATATAAGCTCTCTTGCGTGTAGCCTGTTTGGAGTTCAGAGTTCGTCTTCATACATAAATCCGGCAGAAAGTCTAATGCAATACGACCTTCCATTTGTTTCCTGCGACCGGGCAAGTAGTTAACATTTGAGCACCAATTTTCCCAGATGAACCGAATTCAAGAGAAATGCTCACTCAGCGACAATCATCACCACAGCCATGAGCTGTGCATCTGCAGAGAGTTCAACGCAGCATTGAGTGTTAAAAATGAGACGTTGTTTCTCCGTCTGTCCCAGAGATAGGGAGAGGGATGGCATAACCATGCGATATCATTCCTATGCAGACTAAAGCATACAGCCATCCAGTCCACGACAACACTCCGTCACTTGTATCTCTCCGAGGTTATTCACAAATGGTGATACATTTCCAAACACTGAGGAATTGTGTCTGTGTGTTGATGCTGTCTCTCAAATGCTGATCATCTTGCCATTCATGTCTGAGCCAGTTATGAATAACGCTCATGATTACTCGTCAGGACAGTACAGTTTCGACTCCTACGTGGCACGAAAATAATGCAGGCTTTTATTGGACTTACGAACCAATCGTCCTCTTTGTTCTGAAGCCGAATTGACGTTTAATTTCCTGATCTGCAGGAACCTTCCACCAATGTCCCCAATAACATCAGAGACATTGTCCTTACATCATCACCGGAGGGGAACTCAAATTGTCCCACACGCTCTTCATGGGGCCTTTCCATTTCAATCATTCAATTACCCATTCACTGCGATTCCTGGGAATGGCAAGAATACAACATGAACAGTCAAGTCGCAGCTTTGAGAATCTTTCTAAACTCTGTTTGAAGTGGTATCAAAAAAGAATGAAGGATAAACTGCACGACGGAGCAGAGATGACAGAGGCACCATCCGCTTCTTTAAACGGGTGGATCACTGTCTCTGAGTTTCTCGAGGGCATTAAATGATCTGAAGCATTGAAAATGCTCCCGCCACAGATGCTCTCCTTTCCTTGTTCCTGCTGTTGAAGAAAAGCGCACTTTTTGTTCCCTGGCCGGGAATTGAACCTGGCCACAGCGGTAAAAGTGCTAAATCCGAACCAACCGATCACCAGGAATGTATTCCCCAAACTGCTGCAGAGGTTGTGTAATAGCCCTCAAGCTCCTTGTGAGTGTTATTGTCAAAAACAACCGCTTGCTTGTCTTCATCACATTTTCCATTCCTTGGCCTTGTATGGCTTAACATCACAAAATCACTTCTGAATACCTGTTAAGTTTATATGGGCCTCTGCTTCTCCGTCTCTGACAGACAGTGGGGTCCAGGTTCAGACACCAGCTGGCTTATTATGTTTTATTGCGTATCTCCTCAAATCTGTCTGCATTCAACCTTAAATCTAAGCACCATGATGATCGATCAAGAGGAAAGACTTCTTCTAGACTACCCTATTCCTATGCCTCCCTCTTTTGCATTTCAATCGTATATTCTCAAAACTTATTGTGCCGAAGGGAAAATTTCCCCAGTCTGTCCAATCTTTCTTCATAGCTGAATCTCTTCAACCAGTCAATATCATGTTAAATCTCTTCTGCATTGTTTCCAGTGCTATCATAACCCTGCTGTAATGTGAACTGCAAAACTGCACACAATACACTGGCTAGAACAGAATGAACAAATGAAATAAATAACGCAGAAAGCAACACAAACTGTTCTTTTCCAATAAATTCTCTTTGCTCAATATTGCGCTGTGTTTTTGCGCATCTGATCCTGATGCTCCAATAATTTATGGTCTATGTCCGTAAAAGTTACTGTATGAGAATTAGTCTCACAATCGAACATCTAATTTTATCGAAGAGGTGGAACTTCCCGACGGTGGAATTTGGGCGGTTTAACCCAGCAATAGTGACAGCAGCAGCACAGACTGAATGATGTCAAAGTGAGTGTTAGATTGTGCAAAGCCTCAGTGAAATTGCAGGAGGTATGAAACGGTTGATTATTGATTATGGAAGGGAGAGAAATCTTCGAGAAAGTTTGAGCTTGAATCCTGTTGCATGAAACGCTGAGACGTGAGAAAGTGGGTAATTGTAGGTGCAAAATTGTCATATTGAAGAGTATTTTCGTGTGAAATATGATTGATTCCCACCTCCATTTGCTATGCACGTATTACGTGGCATGAAACGGGGAAGATGCCTATTGCTATGGCTCAGATTGGAACTGAACTTGCGGCGGCCACAAGACAAAGCAAGATGCAAAAAAGCAATAAGGGTAGTTTTATGGGATATTTTGGGAACAGCACCATATGCACAACAGCAATAGTTGCCAAACAGAGACTGAGATGTGGTTACTCAGAGTGGGCTGAATCTTTAACTTCGATTTTGTTGAAGGTTGATACTGAGAGATTTCTACAAAACATCAAAGGTTTAGGCGATACTGCAGGATATCGTTGAAATGTATTCCCGATAACAATGTAGTTTCGCATCAGTTATTTCACCAATTTGCTCACAAAAGCAAACAACTGCTGCTGCGAAATACCATAGAATTCCTGTTCACAAGCTCAGAATCAGAGAAATTGAGTGGTGCAGCTCGGAATCCTCAACATCAAATGGGGATAGGGAAGATGAGCAGATGTGGCTCCAGCGATACAATCCATGTGCGCGACCTCCATCCCAGAAAGTACAGATGTGCGTCAAATGCTGAGGTTGGGTCAAACCTCACTTGGAGCAGCTTCTATTCACATGGAGCAGCGGGTAGTATTGGGATATCGGTTTGGGAGCTTCAAACGCTACTGTATCAGTATCGATTGAGATGTAGAAGGAAGCATTGGGATATAAGCCAGGTAACTCCAAACACAGCCGGAGTAACTCCGATTGATAAGGATCAAGCAACATTTGGACGTCAGACTGAGGGAAATGATTTTAATCTGAATTTAAGTACTTTCTAGCAGGACATATATTTGTGGATTGAGGAAATATCTCGCTGAGGGAATTATCTCAGTTATAACGAAGGGTCCTGCAAAGGTTCAAATCGTGCAGTGCATCAGTGGTTCATACTGCAGTCACACAATCCTAGGGTCTGTGAAGTGAACAAAGGCTGCGATACGTGGAATTCCAACTACTGCAACACCAGGAACGACTACTGGGACCTTTGTATCGTTTCTTAATGGCACAGAGTTTGGCTTTCTTTTATCAATGGAGATAACTTTTTCCTACAAAATGATTGACTCACTGAGTGATTACAGCACAGACAAAGGCACATAAAACCAGTTGTCCAACGCTGGCCTGATGACTTGTGTGCTCTGACATTCCAAATATTCATCTCCATGCATGTAGGTTTGCTCACTGAACTGGAAAGTTCATTTCCAGACGTTTCATCATCGTACTAGGTAACATCTTCAGTGAGACTCCGAGCGAAGCACTGGTCGTTTAGCCACTTTCTATTTATTTGTTTGTGTTTCTTTGGGTTAGAAATGTCGTTTCCTGTGGTGATATCATTTCCTATGTTGATGCCATTTCCTCTTTCTACTTGTCAGGGTTTGGTAAATGCGATCCAACTCAATGTGTTTGTCGATAGAGTTCCGGTTGCAATATCATGCTTCTAAAACTTCTCTTGCGTTTCTCTCGTGCATTTATACATACAAAGCGGTCGATACCGCCAGTTCTTCATTAGGAGGCTCACTGAATATGTTACATCGTATGGTGGCGAAATGTCTGGAAAGGAACCTTCCAACTCTGCGATTGGGGTATTTCAAAAACATTTTTAGTATACAGGACCAGTGTTCTAACCCCTGAGATACAGAACCAGTGCATTACCAGATGAGACATATGATTGCATGCATGAGACACTGCAACACAATATGCGGATTGACTGCCAGTATGTCATAAACCAAGCAAATTTAACAAAACTGAGACAGTGCTGAAGGGGTCTTCAAAAATGTGTGAATGCAATGCTGATTAAGATCGTGTACAAGGTGATAAAAACAGAGATCATTCCAGGTAGTCTGTTCATTAGGATTCAGTACTTTCACTGGCATGATGTGTGAATAGTTATCATTTATAATAATCCATAGCAAACACTGACTGATCTTTCGAAACTAAATTATGCTGTGGACCGTCAGAATCACTTGCCTGCATGTTGCAGTCTGACAACAGCGACGTCAGCTGCTATTCCCTGATGTGCACTCGTTTTAAAACAACAACAGAGGGGACAGCGGAAAAAGGGATGAACAATTTTGGTTTGTGGTAGGTGAGTATGGGCCTCGTGGAGCCAAGCTCAAGTATGGGTGTTGAAGGTGGATTTTCCTTCTTACCCTAGTACACTGATCACTCCGGATCAATCATTCACAATGTGAGTGCTGAAGGCAGTTTTTCCTGTTTACCCTGGTAGACTGTTAACTCCGGATTAATCACTCACAATGTGGGTCCTGAAGGCAGTTTTTCCTGTTTACCCTGGTACACTGTTCACTCTGGGTCTTTCACTGCACTTTGTGTGTCACCCTTAGCACATCTTCGCACGGTTCACTGCCTCGAATTCATACTCGCATTTTTAACTTGGCAAAGTTTACCAAAGTCAGTTTTGAAGTTTCATCTTATGACACAATTCATTTTAGAAGCAGAAAGAGACCATTCATTCCAATTTGTTCCACGGTTCAATGAGCTCATATCTCATCTGATAATATTGAAATGCACTTTCATGCCTTTCTTCATAATGCTTCATAATTTTACTGACTAAAAGTATGTCGCTCTGAGACTTCATTAAACTTAATGTGCCAGACCCGACAGCATAAGCGGTACATAATTCAAACAGGTTGTGAGAATGGCAGAATAATAGTGTGTCTACCTGCCAAATTAGAAAATGTAACAGTCCTATAGGAGTGTGTGCAGGATGAAGAGGACATTACAACAGCAAATGTAACAGGTTAAGTGGAAGAAAGGGAAGGAGTGGGTTTGGCTTCACCATCGCACCATCTTTCCACCCTTCTCACATTCCAGTCACTTAAACTGAACAATTAACATAGTTTCTCCTGCAGAAGACCAACCCCTCTCCGAACAATTGCATACATACAGTATCCTCCACACATCTCATCACGGTTCACATGTGATAAAGCGTCAGCAAGACTCAAAATATGAACTTTCTTTCTATCCATGGACGCTGGCTGACCAGTTGTGATTTCCAGCACTTATTGTTTTCAGTACAGACCGCAGCATCTGCAGTAATTTGTTCCTTTTTTTTTCTCATCTCTGTCTTAAACGTGCAAAAGTCATTCTGATTAAAACACTCTGATACTAAGCTGTCCTACAAGGGAATCAACCTTTCTGCATTCAAGAAGTCAAATCTTCAACAAACTTGGATGTTTCAGTAAGGAGTTTGTTGTTTGTTGTAGTACTGTATGTGTCAGCCCTGGCAATGTATATCAGGCTTCTACCCACTTGCTTACATGTCTGATGTCGTACTGTCAACGAGTCTGACAGATCTGTTCCCATTACCCTCTTTATTGACACGAATTGCTATTCGCTTTTTAGAGTTTGTACAGGCACAATAGGTTCTAATTCCCTGACTCGGAATTAAATCCCGGAAACAGCAGTAAGAGTGCTGATTCCTAACTACTAGAGTGCCAGTGAAAGCGTGCGCTATACTTGCAACGTCTTGACACTGCTTTTGTCTTCTTGTTCAGTTGCAAACTAACAGTGAGTTATTGAGTTTTAACAACAATCTGACAACCTCTTTGACTCACGACGTCAGTGCCAGTCATCTCATATCACACTGCTGAACACAGTTTGCAGCACTTGGTCGTGTATGTCCTGACGTTTCAAGTGCTCATCTAATTAGTTATTCTATGACTTGAGGATTCCAATGTAACAAACAGTTCATTTAATCAATGGCAGGAAATATTGTTGTTTATTGAAACATGAACGCTACATTTTCCTCTTTGAGGACAGTTCTGAAAACCAATCTCTTTCTCGGAGCAGTTTTCCATTTTCCTCAGGATGCCATCAGTTTTGGATTAAGTCCGCAAGGCTATCACTAATGATGCATATTTGCATCCACTCTGCTCAAGTGTTGTGTCCTGTCTCTCAGAGTAAAGCACCGGTAACAGTCCAGAATTAAGATGGCGACTTTCCCGTGAAATATGTGGCTCACAGTCAGACTTTGTGATATTATAACCCTGGAGCGCACAAGGGACATTTTATTCTCTATTACATGCATTATATAGATCAATTATGTTGGTAGGAGCTAAACAGAAAGATTCATTTTATGTATAACAACAAATAAATTGAGTATCTAAAATGACATGGGTAGAACAGGGACAGGATTGGCTGTTGCAGGTTCCAGGCTTTAAATGTTTTAGTCGTGTCAGAGGTGGGGGTAAAAGAGGGGGAGGTGTGGCATTGCTTGTCAAAGAACATATTATAGCGGTGGAAAGGATGATGGATGAAGACTCGCCATCTGAGGTAGTTTGAGCTGAGGTTAGGAATAGGAAAGGTGAGGTCACCCTGTTAGGAGTTTTTTACAGACCTCCTAACAGTCCTAGAAACGGAGAGGAAAGGATTGTGAGGATGATTCAGGAGAAGAGTGAAAGTAATAGGGTGGTTGTTGTGGGGGACTTTAACTTTCCTGATATTGATTGGGAAAGCTATAGCTCTAGTTGGTTAAATGGGTCGGTGTTTGTCCAATATGTGCAGGAGGATTTCCTGACACAATATGTAGTTAGGCCAACAAGAGGTGAGGCCATACTGGATTTGGTTCTGGGTAACGAACCAGGTCAGGTGTTAGAATTAGAGGTAGGTGAACACTTTGGGGACAGTGACCACAATTCGGTGACTTTTACTCTAGTGATGGAGAGGGATAAGTGTGCACTGCAGGGCAAGAGTTGTAGCTGGGGGCAGCGAAATTATGATGCGGTGAGGCATGACTTAGGATGCGTGGCTTGGAAAAGTAGGCTACAAGGCAAGGGCGTAATTGATATGTGGAGCTTGTTCAAGGAGCAACTATTGAGTGTCCTTGATAAGTATGTACCTGTCAGGCAGGGAGAAAAGGGAGGACAGTTCTGAAAAACAAGGGAGCCGTGGTTTAATAATGAATTGGAATCCCTTGTTAAATGGAAGAGGGCGGCCTATGTAAAGATGAGGCGTGAAGGTTCAATTGGGGCGATTGAGAGTTATAAGGTAGTCAGGAAGGACCTGAAGAGAGAGCTAAGAGCAGCAAGGACGGGACATGAAAGTCCTTAGTTGGTAGGATTAGCGAAAACCGTAAGGATTTCTATAGGTATGTCAAGAAGAAAAGAATGACTAGGGTAGGAATAGGTCCACTCAAGGATAGTAGTGGGAAGTTGCGTGTGGAGGCTGAAGAGATCAGGGAGACACTGAATGAATACTTTTCGTCAGTATTCAATCAGGAACAGGACATTGTTGTCAATGTGAGTACTGAGTCACAATTAAGTAGAATGGATGGCTTTGAGGCATGTAGAGAAGAGGTGTTGGAAATTCTGGAAAGGGTGAAAAGGGTGAACGTCCCCTGGGCCTGATGGCATTTATCCTAGGATTCTCTGGGAAGCAAGGGAGGAGATTGCAGAGCCATTGGCCTTGATTTTTATGTCCTCTTTGTCTACTGGAGTAGTGCCAGCAGACTGGAGGATAGCAAATGTGGTTTCCTTGTACAAAAAGGGGAGTAGGGATAACCCTAGTAACTATAGGCCGGTGAGTCTCACTTCTGTTGTGGGCAAAGTCTTAGAGAGAATTGTAAGGGATAGGTTTTATGAACATCTGGATAGGAATAATGTGGTCAAGGATAGTCAGCATGGTTTTGTGAAGGGCAGGCCGTGCCTCACAAACCTTATTGAATTCTTTGAGAAGGTGGCTAAGGAGGTAGACGAGGCAAAAGCGGTAGATGTGGTGTATATGGGTTTTAGTAAGGCGCTTGATAAGGTTCCCCATGGTAGGCTACTTCAAAAAAAACGGAGGTATGGCATTGAGGGTGAGTTGGAGGTTGGCAATTGGCTGGTTGGAAGAAGACAAAGGGTCGTAGTTGATTGTAAAGGTTCATCTTGGAGTTCCGTTACTAGCGTTGTTCCGCAAGGATCTGCTTTGGGACCATTGCTGTTTGTCATTTTTATAAATGACCTGGAGAAGGGGCTAGAAGGTTGGGTGAGCAAGTTTGCGGATGATACGAAAGTCGGAGAAGTTGTTGACAGTGAGGAAGGATGTGTCAGGTTTCAGCGGGATATAGATAGGCTGCATAACTGGGTAGAAAGGTGGCAAATGGAGTTCAATGTAGCTAAGTGTGAGGTGATTCACTTTGGTAAGAGTAACAAAAGGATGGGGTATTGGGCTAATGGTAGGATACTTGGTAGTGTGGATGAGCAGAGGGATCTTGATGTCCATGTACACAGATCTTTGAAAGTTGCCACCCAGGTAAATAGTGCGGTGAAGAAGGCATATGGCGTACTGGCTTTTATTGCTAGAAGAATTGAGTTCCGGAGGCCTGAGGACATGTTGCAGTTGTATAAGAATCTGTTGCGGCCGCATCAGGAGTATTGTGTGCAGTTTTGGTCGCCATACCATATTGAGGATGTGGAGGCACTGGAACGGGTGCAGAGGAAGTTTACCAGGATGTTGCCTGGTATGGTAGGAAAATCGTAAGAGGAAAGGCTGAGGCACTTGGGATTCTTTTCATTGGAGAAAAGAAGGTTTAGGGGTGACTTGATAGAGGTGTACAAGATGATTAGGGGTTTAGATAGGGTTGACCGTGAGAACCATTTTGAACTTATGGAGTCAGCTATTACGAGGGGACATAGCTTTAATTTAAGGGGTGGTAGGTATAGGACAGATGTTAGGGGTAGGTTCTTTACTCAGCGAGTCGTGAGTTCATGGAATGCCCCGCCATTAGTAGTGGTGGACTCTCCCTCTTTATGGGCATTTAAGCGGGCATTGGATAGGCATATGGAGGATAGTTGGCTGGTGCAGGTTAGGTGGGCTTGGATCGGTGCAACATCGAGGGCCAAAGGGCCTGTACTGCGCTGTATTATTCTATGTTCTATGTAACCCAGCACAGCGACTCAGTGAGTATCACTAAATAGAAATGAAATGAAGAGCGAATGCTACAAATTGGAAATAAAACCACAATTTTTGTTAAAGACACAGCACGTCTGGAAGTGTTTATAAGGAGATTTCAGGGTTAATGTTTGCATTTCGGTGAAATGTGGAAGCAAAAACTTAGCTCTGAATTTTCTTCACAGATGCAACCAGTCCTTATGAGTAATCGACGCATTTCAGCTTCTGGTGCTGCGCTCTGCTATATGTGAAAGCTTTACATGGCTCTTTGGCTGCTGTGGCACATTTAATGTGCATCTAAATCAATATCCATCCATTGCTCCGTTTCATCTCTGCTGTCTTTGATCAACTCTCTGTCTCGATCTTTCTTCTCTTGTCTCCAAGAATGCGTTCAACTGTCTTAGATATATTATTATTCAAACCATTGACTCTCCAGATTAGTTTTTTTTTAACAGTTGAACGTACTAGCCATAATGCAAGTAGTTATTCACCAAGTAATGATGAGCTGCTTGCGATTTGTGTCCAAATCAATAACAATTAAATGATATCGTTATGGTGCTGTAAACCAAATTTCCGGAACAGTTAAGTCATGAGATATTAGTGGGGTTACAAAATATTTTCTGGCCAAATATGTAGTTTGTAATGAGTATTTTGAAGTGCAAAACTGAGGTTGAGACAGAGGGATGTTTAGTGAACATTTGTCACAATTCATATCTTTCAAAGCTGAAGGTTTAAGGCACCAAACGTGTAACAGTTAAAATCTAGAATGCTCAGTTCAAGGGCATTTGTAAAAAAAACACATTCTCGGAATATGCGCATCGCTGGCTGGAGAAACAAATATTGATGATGCCTCATTGTACTTGAGAGGGCTGGAGGCTCGACGATATTACAGGTCTGGGTTGAGAGCAGACGACCAAGAGATGTGAATAGAAGGAGGTGAAGTTTAAAATGTATCTATTCGAATACGCATTGGTGGGTGTGCAGACTTGATGCAAGTACTGACATAGAATCCGAGGTTTGGATGATGTGGAAGTTTTAGATGAGTAAATAACCTATATGTCCTTCCCTTGCAGCATTGTCGGAGCTCATGTGAACAGATAAAGCTGCTAAACGTGAGAATGGACAGTGGTTAACACCTCATTTAGATGCAGACAATGGAACAACAATAAAACATTAAACAGAACTCATGCAAACTCATTTATAGAGGCAGCAAAAATCAGACAGCTGCCGAGAGGGAATGTGGGAGGACGGTTCTCAGTGTATTAAGAGTTAGGTCAACAGGGAACAAAGGAATTCATGAGAGTTTCAGCAGAAGATGAACAGAAACTAAATAGATTCGAGTTGTGTACCTTAGGTTGGCAGTCTTGGTGACAATGGTGATATATGG
Source organism: Chiloscyllium plagiosum (assembly GCF_004010195.1). Lineage (NCBI taxonomy): Eukaryota > Metazoa > Chordata > Chondrichthyes > Orectolobiformes > Hemiscylliidae > Chiloscyllium > Chiloscyllium plagiosum. The sequence continues at coordinate 37,211,381 of NC_057717.1, forward strand.
TTGAAAACTCATTTCATGGTGAAGTATTTCACCATAGTTATGACGCGTTTGTTTCACACTCTGACAATTGTCAGGGAGAGGCATGGAGACAATTGCGAGGCATTGGAGTTTTTGTTGGAGTCTGAAGAAAAGATCACAATTTTGCCATGTTTTAACTGAGGAATTTTTTTGCTCGACCTGAACTGGATGTCAGACAAATCAGGATGGTGTGCAAACTGGAGAGAAATCTGAAGACCATTGAGCGGCATGGTTGCTCAGTGGTGAATGCTGCTGCCTCACAGCATTCGAGGCCCAGATGCAATTCCAGCCTCAAGTGCCTGTCTGCCAGGAATTTGCAGATTCTCTGTCTGTCTGTGTGGCTTTTCTCCAGGTGTTCCCGTTTGCTCCCACAGTGCAGAAATGTGTACGTCCAGTAACTGGCCCATTATTTTATGTGCATTAGTTAGAGGCAAATGGGCCTAGGTGAGTTACTCTTTGGAGGGTCGGTGCGTATTTGTTATGCTGAAGTGCGTGTTTCCATACTTCAGGGAATTTCAACTGTTCGAATCAAACTTAGAAGTGATGGTGTTCACATCAAACTGCTAGGCTGCTGTTTCTCGGTGGTGGAGATTGAGTGTTTATAAGCTTCTGACAACGGTCTGATAAAGTTATTGGTGTGTGTATCCGTCTACCTCCATCGCTACCTTCACAGAGAAGACAGAGTCTTGGTGACATTATCTCTCAATTTCTTGTTCTTTTGTTTGACATTAATTTCACGGGATATCAATGGGAAAGACATACAAAACAAGATATGATGGGGTTGTCAATTTCATCAGAAATAATACGTGATCAGATATTGAACATGGAGGGAAACGTCACATTTACAGTGGGAGAAAAACGGTAGGCATGTTCTGTGTTTGAGCAAAACTTCAGCCAATCATCAGAGCTCACAAACCACAACTGCAGTTACACTCGGGAGGAAACTGTGCAAATGTAGGGATTGTGGGGAAAAATCATTTTCTCAAATGAGCTGGAACCTCAGTGACAGAGTCAAACCTGTCCACTGTGTGGAAAGGGATCCACTGAGTCACCTCACATGCCGCTTCAGCAGCTCGTTCACGCTGACACAGATCATTCCAATACCCACAGTGCGGAAAATGCTGTAAAACCTCCAGGGACACGATGTCCCATCAAAATGCTCATACTAATGGGAGACATTTAATATGCCATAAGTGTGGAAAGTACCATTAGATGCATGTGCATCTGATGTCCTGTTTTAAATGTTTTGATGCTGGAAGTGCTATCAAAGTCCCAAGGATCTGATGCCTCCTAAATGTGCTCACATTAGTGAGGTTTTTAAATGCCCACCTGTGGGAAATGCTACAACGCCTTGAGGGAACTTTTCTATCACCAGCATGTTCACTCTCAGGAGAGAGCATTTCGGTGCTCTCTCTGTGGAAATGGGTTCAGGTGACTATCTGACCTCATGGAGCACCAGGTGGTTTACACTGGGAAGAGACCGTGCAGCTGCTCCCAGAGTCGGACGGAATTCATTGTTTGTCCATCCTGCTGAGTCACCTGGAAATGCACACTGTGGAGAGATCTTTTTTATGAATAGACTGCAAGAAGAGCTACATAAGCTGCCGGGTACTGAATTGTCATCAACGTGTGCGCGCTGAGGAGAGACCTGTCAAATGCTGAGACAGGAGGAAATCATTTAGAAAGTCTGTGTAGCTGACGTCCCATCAACGTGTTTACACTGACGAGAGATATACACAAGGCTCTGACTATGGGAATTACGATAAAAGTCACTGGGAACTGTTTTGTCATTAAAGTGTTCACATTGGTGAGAAGCCTTGCAAGTATCTAGTCTGCTCGAAATATTATTCAAGGTCTGTGGAACTAATATCCCATCAACATGTTTACATGTTACACACAACGTGGCATATCATTGTAAGAATGTTTTAACATAGTAAATTTAGAGTCCGCAGGGCTTCATCAAATCTGGTAGAATTCTTTGAGGAGTCGAAGAGCAAGTTAGACAAAGTAGAGCCAGTGGATGTGATTTGTTTGCATTTCCAAAAGGCATTTTACAAGGTGCATTTTGGGAAGGTGTTAAATAAGAATGCATTGTGTTACGGGCAATGCACTGGCAAGGATTGAAGAGTGGTGAGTGGCAGAAAGCATGGAGTTGGGATAGCGTATTTTTTTCAGGATGGCAGGCAGTGACTCGTGGAGTTCATCAGGTGTTTATATTGAAACCATAATTCTTCAAGTTATGCATAAATGATCTTGTCAAAGGAACAGAGAGCGTTATTATTTCGTTTTTAGGTGAGACAGTGATAGGGGCAGGTGAGTCGTATTTACAAGCGGGAAGGCTGCTGAATGACTTAGACAATCTCGGAGAGTGTATAAAGATTTGGCAGGTGAAATACTGTATGAAATAGTGTGTAGTCAGAAGTATTTGGCAGAAGAGTAGAGACATAATCCATTTTCTGAAAGGAGAAAGGCTTCCAAAATCGGAAATGCAAAAGCATTTGGGAGATCTAGTTCAGTATTCTCTTAATGTTGACATGTAGGTTATTTGAGAGCTGATGTGAGATACATTTGCTCAATCACGAAAATCGAAAGAGATTCCACAAGGGCATTACAAGCAAAAGAATAATTATTGCCTTTAGAGATGAAAATATTTATGTTTGCATCGAATGGCAGTAGATGAGAGAGATACTAAATGTCTGTCTCGCAGGTTTTACTGTCGATGTTTGAGAACTCAAATGGATGTTTCGAAAACAGTTCACAATTCTAAAGAGGAAGTGTTGGAGTTCTTTGAAAATAAATTTTGGATATTTCTCTGGGATCAGACTTAGGGTATCCCACGACCCGTTGGGAGTCTGAGAGGAAAATATGGGGATTCTTTCAGAAATAATTTTAGCAGCTATAACCACAGAAGAAGTGCTAATACCTGAGGATTACCGAATGTTGTGCTTTTATTTAAGAAGTGATGCACCTTGAAACCTGTGAACGTTTGGACTGAGTCTGGCTTTGGTGGTAGGTAAGTTATTGGAAGCGATTCTAAAAGATCGGATTTATATGCATTCTGAGTTAAAGAAAAAGTTATATTCAGCATGGTTTTGAGTGAGGGATGGTGTGTCTCACAAACATGATTGTAGTTTTGAGAAAATACCTGAGAAACTTGATGACAGCACAGCAGTAGACATTGGTCACTTGGACATTGGTAGTTCCTTTAACAAATTTACACATGGCAGATTTATTCTTACAGTTAGGTCACATGTGAATCAGGGTGAACTTTGCATTTGGATATATTTTTTTTCGGATAGCATGAGACAAACACAGAATGCGACGGTTGACTCTTTTTCAGAATGGAGGACTGCTTGCAACAGTCTGTGACAAAGGTCGGTGCTGGGTTCACTTCTGTTTATCATATTTACATAAATTATTTAAATGAAAATATGCAATTCATGAGAAGTAAATTTGTAGATGCCAGCAAAATTGGTGGCAGAGTCGATTGTGAAGAAAGTTAGCTGAGATTACAAAGATCAATATGTGACTCGACGAAGGACTAGCAGGCTGTGTTTAATTATGATAAATGCGAGGATCAATACTTAGACAATTAATAGTGTGCGTTTGGGTGATGTTGCAGAAAATAAGACCAAGGAGTTCAGGCGCATAATTATTTGAAGTTTGCATTACATCTAGATCGGGTGGTAAAGGAGATGTTCATAATGCTCATTCCGTTAAGTATAGGATTTGGGACGTCATCTTTTGGTAGCACATGACGTTGGTGAGACATTGCCTGGAGTAGTGTGCGTAGTCGTGATTATGGAAGAATACTAGTAAGCTGGGGAAGGTGCAGTCAAGATATGTCAGGCTTTTGTTGGTAATGGCGGTTTTGTATTTGATGGAGAAGCTGGAAAGTCTGGTACTCGTTTTCAGTGGAGTGTAGGAGATTGAGCAGTGACATTACAGCTGTTTATAAAATTTTAAACGCTATAGATAACGTGAATGGCAGGTTAATTTTACCTTGGATGAGAGTTTCAAAATTAGTGAACAGATTTTTCAGGTATGAGGAGGAAGATTTAAAAAGATATAAGAGAATTTAAAAAACTACTTTATAAAGAGAGTGTTTCCTGTGTGGAATGAACTTCCTGAGGGAGTGGTTGATGTGAATACGTTTACAGTACTTGAAAATTAGTTGAGTAATAGAAAAAGCTTTCAAGAGCCTTGATAAGATCTTTTTCGTAGTAAAACGGACAAAGCAAAGACAGGTGGGACAAGTTCAATTTTAGATTCTTATATGCATAGACTAGTTGGGTGGAAGGGTCTCTTTCAATGTTGCATAACTGCATAGCTCTATCTGACCTTGCGTGCAACGAAATAGATTATTTGAAGAGTCTGCACTCCTGAGCATAAAATTGGCAAAGATAAAATTGACCGAATTACTTCGTTCTGTGCCATACTGAATTTAAGCCTGGTTTCTACAATCTCTGTTCGCCACATTGTGTGTCAACGACTGGGATTGATGGGAAAGACTCTCCGCGAATATTTGTGCATCTGAGTTGGCTGTCAGTGTGAAAGGAGCTGAGAGAATGGAGCAGGAATAGAGCTGAGAAGGATGTGGTGTTCATTTTGGAAATTGATTTTGTTCTTCACACACCAATACACTGCAAACCTCAGCTCATTGTTTCTCTCATTCCTTCCCTTCTGCACACTTCCTCCATCCTAACCCAACCGCCTTTTGTCTTACAAAATTTCCAAAGATGTTTACTTATTTCCGACATACTACGTTTATTTCTCAGAATATTCGGCAGTTTGAGAACTGACTCGAAAACAAGAGACAGAGAAGCCAGTCCAAAACCTTTGAAAATAATTCTGCATCTTCTTGACCACCATGAAGTGATGCAGTCCATGTGGTCACGCTTATCACAGATTGGCATTCATTAAAGGGTTATAGGATTTGCACCCAATGATATCTGATATTTGTGCTGATATATATATCAAGTATTTTTGCATACCACCTTTAAAGGTATATAAACATAGCAATTTGAAACCGGAGTAAATTGTTGTTGTGTTTTATCCTGCTGCAATGTTCACTGTGGTCAAGTCTGGTCATTGCATTCAGTAGCCTGTTATTACTGTAGACCCGTAGAGTTTCATCCCTTTAGACCAGTAAATGATATTTTCTTCATGGAAACATTCCGTAGTTTAACTTTAAAACTTTTCTGTGGCAGAACATTCCACAGAGTCATCCGTGTGAGGGAACTAAATGGCCTGCAGATTTCTTAAAACTGTGAACCCCACACCTCTGGGACTGGACTTCGTGGTCATGAAGGAATCCTTCCTACATTTAACATGATAATCCTGTTAGAATTGTATTAGTTGGTGTGACGTCCTACTTCTTTCTTCTAAATATCAGTGGATTTCATTGGAACCAATTCGGATTGTTCCCAAAGTTCAGTCCAGCCATCCGAAGAATCGGTTTGTTAAAAATTTATTGTGCACTCTCCAAAAGCCAAACGTGCAAGTAACACTCCACGTATGGCCTCAGCAGGACACTGTACAATTTCAACAAGGCAGTCCTGTTCCTGTACTCAAATCCTCTTGCTTCAAAGGCCAGCTTGCCATTTGCCTCCTTTACCTCCTGCTGCATCTACATGCTTTTCTCAGAATATTCAGCAGTTTGAAGACTGAATCGAAAACAAGAGACAGAGAAGCCAGTCCAAAACCTTTGAAAATAATTCTGCATCTTCTTGACCACCATGAAGTGATGCAGTCCATGTGGTCACGCTTATCACAGATTGGCATTCATTAAAGGGTTATAGGATTTGCACCCAATGATATCTGATATTTGTGCTGATATATATATCAAGTATTTTTGCATACCACCTTTAAAGGTATATAAACATAGCAATTTGAAACCGGAGTAAATTGTTGTTGTGTTTTATCCTGCTGCAATGTTCACTGTGGTCAAGTCTGTTCATTGCATTCAGTAGCCTGTTATTACTGTAGACCCGTAGAGTTTCATCCCTTTAGACCAGTAAACGATATTTTCTTCATGGAAACATTCCGTAGTTTAACTTTAAAACTTTTCTGTGGCAGAACATTCCACAAAGTCACCCGTGTGAGGGAACGAAATGGCCTGCAGATTTCTTAAAACTGTGAACCCCACACCTCTGGGACTGGACTTCGTGGTCATGAAGGAATCCTTCCTACATTTAACATGCTAATCCTGTTAGAGTTGTATTAGTTGGTGTGACGTCCTACTTTTTTCTTCTAAACATCAGTGGATTTCATTGGAACCAATTCGGATTGTTCCCAAAGTTCAGTCCAGCCATCTGAAGAATCGGTTTGTAAAAAATTTATTGTGCACTCTCCAAAAGCCAAACGTGCAAGTAACACTCCACGTATGGCCTCAGCAGGACACTGTACAATTTCAACAAGACAGTCCTGTTCCTGCACTCAAATCCTCTTGCTTCAAAGGCCAGCTTGCTATTTGCCTCCTTTACCTCCTGCTGCATCTACATGCTTACTTTCAGTAATTTTCGTACACAGACACCAGGAGTAGGTTCTCATTTCCCTTTCGTAAATATATGCAGACTGACTCTTTCCAATCCTACCATTGGTTTCTATTTTTAGGCTAACTGGTCTCTAATTCCATGTTTCATATCTACCTTTTTTCTAAAAAAAAGGTGTTGTCACATCAGCTAGCTTCCAATTTGTTTTTAGATTCTACAGAATCTTGAAA
>NC_057717.1:37218622-37239573 GCF_004010195.1 Chiloscyllium plagiosum
GGTGATTTCCATCAGAACCATCTGAATCAGTTAATTTCGGTTCAGCACCATTTGAAATGGAACCGTTACTTCCTGCTTCCCGCCCCCCACCCCAAGTAAATGGCCATTTTACTGTACGGTTGGAGTAGAACCTAAACCTTTGAAAGGGACATCATGCATCGTACATTCGCCTACACTGATCGACTTGTCTCGGCCACTTGCAATGAAGTGAAGAGACTTTTCCTTCGGAAACAGACGTGTCAACGAAAGAGTGACGCTGCCTACAGTGGAAGTGGAATGGAGAGCTGGGATCCAGTAAGAAAATGGACGCACCCATTGTGCAGTTCATGATCACGACCCAGAGATCAACAGTCGCAAACACTCAAATGAAAACCGCCAGAACATGCATAGCCCTTTCGTGTACAAGTACTGACAGGAGTGGAGTTGTGATATCGGCAGCAACAACTGGATAGAAACTGGTGCTTATATTCAGCGCCACAGACCGCTTGAACAGCTACGCCACGAAAGAAGCACGCCAGGTCTGTCATGACTAGTATTTCAGCATCAGTTAACTTTCGGCACTTCCTGCTCCCCAACACCCTCCTCCGTGCAGTAATGCAAATTGTTCGGAAATGAGTTAGCTCGATTGGGTAGGCGTTTGATTAGTTTGATTCAGAGTACCACAAACACAACGTATTCGGTCCCCGTGCCAGCTAATGTCGCCCTGCAGGTCTCACCTTTTTAACCTAATCCCTTGCTTGAGGCTCAGTAACTTTTAGGGTAAAGCACTATCAGTCGTCTCTCTCTCTCTCTCTCTCTCTCTTTCTCTCTCTCTCTCTCTCTCTCTCAAAAGTGAGGTCCTGGTACTATAGTCTGTGGGGCTACGCCAACTTTAATTACATAACTTTAGTTGTGTAAAAAGTAGCAATCTAGTTGTGTGAGGTCCCTTGTGGGAGCTTCAAGAATGCAATGATAGAAATATTCATTAAGATGAAGATTGACAGAGTTGATTCTGAGCAGAGGGGATAAAATCTGAATACAGGAAATTACTGTGGTATAAGGAGGAAAAGTTCTCAAAAAATTGGGAAACATAACTCAACTGCATGAGAAACATCTAGAGATCACTTGGAGGAATTGCAGCAGTTCGTCTTTCCTATCTGTCACAAAATAAAACGGGAAAGGTGACTCAAACATGTTGATGAAGGGAGATTAGAGATTGTACTTGATCCAAGAGAGAGGCGTACAAAGTGTCTAAAAAGAACAGCAGACATGAAAACTGAGGGTATTTCAGATTTCAGCACGATTGAGGGAGTAATTAAGAGGGAAATTGACGTAAAGAAGTAAGCCAGTGAAGTACTTGCTAATTGTAAATTCTCCTGACGTTCTGTGAAGACAAAAACAAAGATTAATGGAAACAAATCCCTTACAATGAGAAACAAGGGAATTTATAATATGGGTTCAAGAGATGGCAGCTCAATTAACTATATACTGTATCTTGCTTCTGTCATCTCAAAGGATGTCAAATAATATCCCTAAATTACTGAGGAGCATATTAGAGGCACAACTGAACAAAACATCAGTATATGTTGGTGCATGGTGTTGGGGAAATGTGTAGGATTAAAAGCAAAGATATAACAGTAATGCTACTCTCCACCGAAGCATACTTAACAAAGTGGCCCAAGAGTTAGTGGCTCTAATATGAAACAAGGAGCTTGAACATAAATAGGGAAATCTCAAGTTTCAAGATCCTGTAGAATCTAAAAAAACAATTAAATGGATTGGAAGCTAGCTGATGTGACAACACCTTTTTTTAAAAAAAGGTAGATATAAAACATGGAATTATAGACTAGTTAGCCTAAAACTAGAAACCAATGATAGGATTGGAAAGAGTCAGTCTGCATATATTTACGAAAGGGAAATGAGAACCTACTCCTGGTGTCTGTGTACGAAAATTACTGAAAGTAAGCATGCAGATGCAGCAGGAGGTAAAGGAGGCAAATGGCAAGCTGGCCCTTGAAGCAAGAGGATTTGAGTGCAGGAACAGGACTGTCTTGTTGAAATTGTGCAGTGTCCTGCTGAGGCCACACGTGGAGTGTTACTTGCATGTTTGGCTCGTGGAGAGTGCACAATAATTTTTTAACAAAGCGATTCTTCAGATGGCCGGACTGAACTTTGGGAACAATCCGAATTGTTTCCAATGAAATCCACTGATGTTTAGAAGAAAGAAGTAGGACGTCACACCAACTAATACAATTCTAACAGGATTAGCATGTTAAATGTAGGAAGGATCCCTTCATGACCACGAAGTCCAGTCCCAGAGGTGTGGGGTTCACAGTTTTCAGAAATCTGCAGGCCATTTAGTTCCCTCACACGGGTGACTCTGTGGAATGTTCTGCCACAGAAAAATTTTAAAGTTAAACTACGGAATGTTTCCATGAAGAAAATATCGTTTACTGGTCAAAAGGGATGAAACTCTACGGGTCTACAGTAATAACAGGCTACTGAATGCAATGACCAGACTTGATCACAGTGAACATTGCAGCAGGATCAAACACAACAAAAATTTACTCCTGTTTCAAATTGCTATGTTTATATACCTTTAAAGGTGGTATGCAAAAATACTTGACATATATATCAGCACGAATATCAGATATCATTGGGTGCAAATCCTATAACCCTTTAATGAATGGCAATCTGTGATAAGCGTGACCACATGGACTGCATCACTTCATGGTGGTCAAGAAGATGCAGAATTATTTTCAAAGGTTCTGGACTGGCTTCTCTGTCTCTTGTTTTCGATTCAGTTCTCAAACTGCCGAATATTCTGAGAAATAAACTTAGTATGTCGGAAATAAGTAAACATCTTTGGGAATTTTGTAAGACAAAGGCGGTTGGGATAGGATGGAGGAAGTGTGCAGAAGAGAAGCAATGAGAGAAACCATGAACTGAGGTTTGCAGTGTATTGGTGTGTGAAGAACAAAATCAATTTCCAAACCCAATACCACATCCTTCTCAGCTCTATTCCTGCTCCATTCTCTCAGCTCCTTTCACACTGAGAGCCAACTGAGATGCACAAATATTCGCGGAGAGACTTTCCCATCAATCCCAGTCGTTGACACACACTGTGGCGAATAGAGATTGCAGAAACCAGGCTTAAATTCAGTATGGCACAGAACGAAGTAATTCGATCAATTTTATCTTTGCCAGTTTTATGCACAGGAGTGCAGACTATTCAAATAATCTGTTTCGTTGCAGGCAAGGTCAGATAGAGCTATGCAGTTATGCAACATTGCAAGAGACCCTTCCACCCAACTAGTCTATGCAAATAAGAATCTAAAATTGAACTTGTCCCACCTGTCTTTGCTTTGTCCGTTTTACGACGAAAAAAATCTTATCATGTACCTTAAGCAAGGCCCTTGAAAGCTTTTTATATTACTCAACTAATTATCAAGTGCTGTAACCGTATTCGCATCAACCACTCCCTCAGGAAGTTCATTCCACCCACGAAACACTCTCTTTATAAAGTAGTCTTTTTTTATTCTCTTATATCTTTTTAAATCTTCCTCCTCATACCTGAAAAATCTGTTCACTCATTTTGAAACTCTCATCCAAGTTAAAATTAACCTGCCATTCACGTTATCTATAGCGTTTAAAATTTTATAAACAGCTATAATGTCACTGCTCAATCTCCTACACTCCACTGAAAACGAGTCCCAGACTTTCCTGCTTCTCCATCAAATACAAAACCTCCATTACCAACAGAAGCCTGACATATCTTGACTGCACCTTCCCCAGCTTACTAGTATTCTTCCAAAATCACGACTACGCACACTACTCCTGGCAATGTCTCACCAACGTCATGTGCTACCAAAAGATGACGTCCCAAATCCTATACTTAACGGAATGAGCATTATAACCATCTCCTTTACCACCTGCTCTAGATGCAAACTTCAAATAATTATGCGCCTGAACTCCTTGGTCTTATATTCTACAACATCACCCAAACGCACACTATTAATTTTCTAAGTATTGATTCTCGCATTTATCTTAATTAAACACAGCCTGCTAATCCTTCGTCGAGTCGCATATTGATCTTTGTAATCTCAGCTAACTTTCTTCACAATCGACTCTGCCACCAATTTTGCTGGCATCTACAAATTTACTTCCCATGAATTGCATATTTTCATTTAAATAACTTATGTGAATATGATAAACAGAAGTGAACCCAGCATCGACCTTTGTCATAGACTGTTGCAAGCAGTCCTCCATTCTGAAAAAGAGACAACCATCGCATTCTGTGTTTCTCTCATGCTATCCGAAAAAATTTATATCAAAATGCAAAGTTCACACTGATTCACATGTGACCTAACTGTAAGAATAAATCTGCCACGTGGAACTTTGTTAAAGGAACTACCAATGTCCAAGTGAACAATGTCTACTGCTGTGCCATCATCAAGTTTCTCAGGTATTTTCTCAAAACTACAATCATGTTTGTGAGACACATCATCCCTCACTCAAAACCATGCTGAATATAACTTTTTTCTTTAACTCAGAATGCATACAAATCCGATCTTTTAGAATCGCTTCCATTAACTTACCTACCATCAAAGCCAGACTCAGTCCAAAATTTCACAGGTTTCAAGGTGCATCACTTATTAAATAAATGCCCAACATTCGGTAATCCTCAGGTATTGGCACTTCTCCTGTGGTTATAGATGCTAAAATTATTTCTGAAAGAATCCCCATATTTTCCTCTCAGACTCCCACCGGGTCGTGGAATACACTAAGTCTGATCCCAGAGAAATATCCAAAATTTATTTTCAAAGAACTCCAGCACTTCCTCTTTAGAATTGTGAACTGTTTTCAAAACATCCATTTGAGTTCTCAAACATCGACAGTAAAACCTGCGAGACAGACATTTAGTACCTCTCTCATCTACTGCCATTCGACGCAAAGATAAATATTTTCATCTCTAAAGGCACTAATTATTCTTTTGCTTGTAATGCCCTTGTGGAATCTCTTTCGATTTTCGTGATTGAGCAAACGTATCTCACATCAACTCTCAAGATCATTTATGCATAACTTGAAGAATTATGGTTTCAATATAAACACCTGATGAACTCCACGAGTCAACGCCTGCCATCCTGAAAAAAATACGCTACCCCAACTCCATGCTTTCTGCCACTCAGCCACTCTTCAATCCTTGCCAGTACATTGCCCGTAACACAATGCATTCTTATTTAACACCTTCCCAAAATGCACCTTGTCAAATACCTTTTGGAAATGCAAACAAATCACATCCACTGGCTCTGCTTTGTCTAACTTGCTCTTCGACTCCTCAAAGAATTCTACCAGATTTGATGAAGCCCTGCGGACTCTAAATTTACTCTGTCAAAAATTCCTTACAATGATATGCCACGTTGTGTGTAACATGTAAACATATTGATGGGATATTAGTTCCACAGAACTTGAATAACATTTCGAGCAGACTAGACACTTGCAAGGTTTCTCACCAATGTGAACACTTTAATGACAAATCAGTTCCCAGTGACTTTTATCGTAATTCCCATAGTCAGAGCCTTTTGAATATCCCTCGTCAGTGTGAACACGTTGATGGGACGTCAGCTACACAGACTTTCTAAATGATTTCCTCCTGTCTTAGAAGTTGACAGGTCTATCCTCAGCACGCACACGTTGATGACAATTCAGTACCCGGCAGCTTATGTAGCTCTTCTTGCAGTTTATGCATAAAAAGATCTCTCTACAGTGTGCACTTCCAGGTGACTCAGGTTGGACAACAATGAATTCCGTCCGACTCTGGGAGCAGCTGCACGGTCTCTTCCCAGTGTAAACCACCTGGTGCTCCATGAGGTCAGATAGTCACTGGAACCCATTTCCACAGAGAGAGCACCGAAATGCTCTCTCCTCAGAGTGAACATGCTGGTGATAGAAAAGTTCCCTCAAGGCGTTGTAGCATTTCCCACAGGTGGGCATTTAAAAACCTCACTAATGTGAGCACATTTAGGAGGCATCAGATCCTTGGGACTTTGATAGCACTTCCAGCATCAAAGCATTTAAAACAGGACATCAGATGCACATGCATCTAATGGAACTTTCCACACTTATGGCAGATAAAATGTCTCCCATTAGTATGAGCATTTTGATGGGACATCGTGTCCCTGGAGGTTTTACAGCATTTTCCGCACTCTGGGTATTGGAATGATCTGTGTTAGCGTGAACGAGCTGCAGATGCGGCATGTGAGGTGACTCAGTGGATCCCCTTCCACACAGTGGACAGGTTTGATTCTGTCACTGAGGTTCCAGCTCATTTGAGAAAATGATTTTTCCCCACAATCCCTACATTTACACAATTTCCTCCCGAGTGTAACTGCATTTGTGGTTTGTGAGCTCTGATGATTGGCTGAAGTTTCGCTCAAACACAGAACATGCCTACCGTTTTTCTCCCACTTTAAATGGTATGTTTCCTTCCATGTTCAATATCTGATCACGTATTATTTCTGATGAAATTGACAACCCCATAATATCATGTTTTGTAAGTCTTTCCCATTGATATCTAATAAAATTAATGTCAAACAAAAGAACAAGAAATTGAGAGATAATGTCACCAAGACTGTCTTCTATGTGAAGGTAGCGATGGAGATAGACGGATACACACACCAATCACTTTACCAGACCGTTGTCAGAAGCTTATAAACTCAATCTCCACCACCGAGAAACAGCAGCCTAGCAGATTGATGTGAACACCATCACTTCTAAGTTTGATTCGAACAGGTGAAATTCCCTGAAGTATGGAAACACGCACTTCAGCATAACAAATACGCACCGACCCTCCAAAGAGTAACCCACCCATGCCCAATTGCCTCTAACTAATGCACATAAAATGATGGGCAATTTACTGGACGTACACATTTCTGCACTGTTGGAGCAAACCGGAACACCTGGAGAAAAGCCACACAGACAGGCAGAGAATCTGCAAATTCCAGGCAGACAGACCCTTGAGGCTGGAATTGCATCTGGGTCTCGACTGCTGTGAGGTAGCAGCATTCACCGCTGAGCAACCATGCCTCTCAATGGTTTTCAGATTTCTCTCTAGTTTGCACACCATCCTGACTTGTCTGACATCCAGTTCAGGTCGAGCAAAAAAAATCCTCAGTTAAAACATGGCAAAATTGTGGTCTTTTCTTCAGACTCCAACAAAAACTCCAATGCCTCACAATTGTCTCCATGCCTCTCCCTGACAAGTGTCTGAGTGTGAAACAAACGCGTCATAACCATGGTGAAATATTCACCATGAAATGAGTTTTCAACCATATATCACCATTGTCACCAAGACTGCCCACCTCAGGTACACAACTCGAATCCATTTAGTTTCTGTTCATCTGCTGCTGAACCTCTCATGAATTCCTTTGTTCCCTGTTGACCTAACTCTTAATACACTGAGAACCGTCCTCCCACATTCCCTCTCGGCAGTTGTCTGATTTTCGCTGCCTCTATAAATGAGTTTGCATGAGTTCTGTTTAATGTTTTATTGTTGTTCCATTGTCTGCATCTAAATGAGGTGTTAAACACTGTCCATTCTCACGTTCAGCAGCTTTATCTGTTCACATGAGCTCCGATAATGCTGCAAGGGAAGGACATACAGGTTATTTACTCATCCAAAACTTACACATCATCCAAACCTCGGCTTCTATGTCAGTATTTGCATCAAGTCTGGATCATCCACCAATGCGTATTCTAACAGATACATTTTAAACTTCACCTCCTTCTATTCACATCTCTTGGTCGTCTGCTCTCAACCCAGACCTGTAATATCGTCCAGCCTCCAGCCCTCTCAAGTACAATGCGGCATCATCAATATTTGTTTCTCTAGCCAGCGATGTGCATATTCCGAGAATGTGTTTTTTTTTACAAATGCCCTTCCATTTAACTGTGTTGCATGTAATTCTAACCTCCTGAACATTCTAGATTTTAACTGTTACACCTTTGGTGAATAAGCCTTCAGCTTTGAAAGCTATGAATTGTGACAAATGTTCACTAAACATCCCTCTGTCTCAACCTCAGTTTTGCACATCAAAATACTCATTACAAACTACACATTTGGCCAGAAAATATTTTGTAACCCCACTAATATCTCATGACTTAACTGTTCCGGAAATTTGGTTTACAGCACCATAACGATATCAGTTAATTGTTATTGATTTGGACACAAATCGCACGCAGCTCATCATTACTTGGTGAATAACGACTTGCATTATGGCTAGTACGTTCAGCTGTTAAACAAAAACTAATCTACAGAGTCAATGGTTTGAATAATAATATATCTAAGACAGTTGAACGCATTCTTGGAGACAACAGAAGAAAGACCTAGACAGAGAGTTGATCAAAGACAGCAGAGATGAAACGGAGCAATGGATGGATATTGATTTAGATGCACATTAAATGTGCCACAGCAGCCAAAGAGCCATGCAAAGCTTTCACATATAGCAGAGCGCAGCACCAGAAGCTGAAATGCGTCAATTACTCATAAGGTCTGGTTGCATCTGTGAAGAAAACTCAGACCTAAGTTTTTGCTTCCACATTTCACCGAAATGCAAACATTAACCCTGAAATCTCCTTATAAACACTTCCAGACGTGCTGTGTCTTTACCACAACTTGTGCTTTTATTTCCAATTTGTAGCATTTGCTCTTCATTTGATTTTTATTTAGTGATACTCACTGAGTCGCTGTGCTGGGTTACATAGAACATAGAAGAATACAGCGCAGTACAGGCCCTTTGGCCCTCGATGTTGCGCCGATCCAAGCCCACCTAACCTGCACTAGCCAACTATCCTCCATATGCCTATCCAATGCCCGCTTAAATGCCCATAAAGAGAGAGAGTCCACCACGGCTACTGGCAGGGCATTCCATGAACGCACGACTCGCTGTGTAAAGAACCTACCCCTAACATCTGTCCTATGCTTACCACCCCTTAATTTAAAGCTATGCCCCCTCGTAATAGCTGACTCCATAAGTGGAAAAAGGTTCTCACGGTCAACCCAATCTAAACCCCTAATCATCTTGTACACCTCTATCAAGTCACCCCTAAACCTTCTTTTCTTCAATGAAAACAATCCCGAGCGCCTCAGCCTTTCCTCATACGATCTTCCTACCATACCAGGCAACATCCTGGTAAACTTCCTCTGCACCCGTTCCAGTGCCTCCACATCCTCCCTATAGTATGGCGACCAAAACTGCACACAATACTCCAGATGCGGCCACACCATAGTCTTATACAACTGCAACATGACCTCAGGGCTCCAGAACTCAATTCCTCTACCAATAAAAGCCAGTACGCCATATGCCTTCTTCACCACACTATTTAGCTGGGTGGCAACTTTCAGAGATCTGTGTACATGGACACCAAGATCCTTCTGCTCATCCTATTAGTTACCTGCGGCTGATGCAAGAAGTCTGCCTGACTTGTTCCTATCACCAAACCTGATCCAGTCTGAGACCTTTATCATTGGTCGTATCATCAACCCGGTTACATTTAAATTTGTTGTGAGCAGTGGAGGAGTGGGACTAGAAAAGGAAACAGTGACACCCTCCAACCTCAGTCAGAACAGGAGTGAGAAAAAAAATCACAAAGTGGGATTTCATTCAAGTGGGAATTCTCTTTCTCAGAAGTTTGGGATAGCTGAATCTTTATATTATATCGAGGCTGGCTTTGTCTGATTTTCCATAGACAGGTGAATCAGGGATAATGGTGCATAGAGAGAAAAGTGCAGCTGGGACCACAATAAGATGAGCCATGACCTTATTTACTGGTAGAGTAGTGTCAAAGGGCCGTTTGGCCCACTCTAGTCCCTCAGCCCTATGTTCTGATGTTCAATTCAGCCCTTCAGACCTGCTACACACAGGCAGATCGAAGCCACGCCGATGGTTAGGTGTAGTTTCGGAAATGCACTTGGAAATTCCAGGCTTGGTCAGAAAGTGACCCCCAGCTGCAATCCCTTTTTTCCAGGTTTCCCCGCTTTGTAACTTCTGCTCTGGAATTGCTCTGAATGCAGCTCCCATAGCCCATCCAGGGTTAACTCAGACAAATTTTCTCTTCTCCCGAATGCAATATTGTACAACACAATTTCTAGGAAAATAACCAATTACTTTCCAAAAGCATAACATAAAACAAACAAAGAAGTAGGAACATGAGATGGCTATTCGACCCCTCAAGACTGAACTCTCATTCAATAAGTACATGGCTGATCTACTTCCAGGCTCAACTCCATTTTCCTACCCAATTCCTTGAATCCCTCCACAACTGTCTGGGTTAGGGAATTCCAGACATTCACTACCTTCTGAGAGAATACATTGAATTTTCACCTCAGATTGAAATCGATGTTCCTTATTTGGTATCTACCGCCTCGAGTTCGAGACTCAGGGGAAACACCTTCTCAGCATCTACCTTGTCAAACCCCCTCTGTATCTTGTACATTTCAGTCATATCATCCTCATTCATTTCAACCACAATGAATAATTGCCTCATCAGTTTAGATGTATTCAATAATTCAACCCTTCTATCCCAGGAAGCCGCCTCATGAACCAACCTAGTTACTTGCTGCATCAGCATGCTGACGTTACGTTTCATACTCAGGAACACTCCAAGCCCTTTGTACTACTCCTTTTTTGGGAGTCCTCTTCATTAAATAGCAGCCTGCATTTTGGTTCTCAAAGTCATCCACAAACTCGGATGTATATTGCACTCAGCTCCTGCCGTCAGGCTATCAGTATAGATTGTACATAACCGATGCCATCGGCCTGATATTTGTGGTAATCCAGTAGATACATCTTTATCATAAAGATGCTTTAATCCTGACTCTACGATTTCTATGTGTTCCCTAACCGTCATCCCATGCTAATATATTAGCCATCATACTAAAAGCCTCTGTCTTGTGTCAGAACGTTTATTTTGTGATACCTTGCGAAAAATCTCTGGAAAGCCTCATGTCGACCAGTTCCCTTTATCAAATCTGTCTGTTACTTTCTCAGGGATTCCTGATGAAGGGCTCCTGCCTGAAACATTGATTTTCCTGCTCCTTGGATGCTGCCTGACATGCTGTGCTTTTCCAGTATGACTCTAAACTTGACATTCTCAGGGATCTCCAAAAAAGAATTTGTATGATTTTACAGAACAAAAATAGTTTCCCCTTCACAAAACCATGCCAACTCTGCATTCAGCTTTTCTCAGTGCCCTGCAATTACCTCCTTAATAACAGGATCTAGCAGATTCCTAGAAATAATGGTTAGACCAAATTGTGAGAGCTGAATGATGATATGAAACAAAGATGGGCGGCACGGTGGCACAATGGGCGGCACGGTGGCACAGTGGTTAGCACTGCTGCCTCACAACGCTAGAAATCTGGGTTCAATTCCCACCTCAGGCGACTGACTGTGTGGAGTTTGCACATTCTCCCTGTGTCTGCGTGGGTTTCCTCTGGGTGCTCCGGTTTCCTCCCACAGTCCAAAGATGTGCAGGTCAGGTGAATTGGCCATGCTAAATTGCCCGTAATGTTAGGTAAGGGGTATGCGTGGGTTGCGCTTCGGCGGGGTGATGTGGATTTGTTGGGCCGAAGGGCCTGTTTCCACACTGTAAGTAATCTAAAATGAAAAAAACTTGTTCCTTTTGTTAGAGACAGTTCAAGAACTTCCCTCCTATTACCATTTTGTTTATACCATTTACAGTACTTTCCCCATGAGGAGTGATTTAAAATACTAGTGTAAATTATCTGCCTGTCCCCTGTGGTCAGTTCCCAAGTCACACCCTCCTAATGGCCTCTTGTACTTTCCTCACATCACTTCTGCTTCAGCTCACACACACATCTTCAAGCTTTCTTATGTAGATGGAAAAGCTCATGATGCTTGTGTTTATATTTCTTGCCAATTTATTACGTCATATCGTTTCGTACATTTTTCTCACTTTCTAGATTCATACAGTCATATCGTGCACAAACAGACCATTTGGTGCAACGTGTCCATGCTGACCAGGTTTTCAAAACTAAACTAGTCCCATCTGCTTGCACTTGGCCCATATGCCTCTAAACGTTTCCCATTCATATGTTGGTCCAAATGTCTTTGAAATATTGTAGCTGTCCTTGCATCTACCACTGTTCCTCTGGCAGCTCAGTCCATACATAAATCACCCTCTGTGTAAAGCATGTTGTCACTTTGTCCCTTTCAAGTTTCCCCCCTTCCACCTTACAGCTATGCATTTGTGTTTGATCTCCCCAATCCTGCAGAAAAGACCTTGGCTATTCACTCTATCCCTGCCTCCCATGATATTATAAAATTTTAGAATGCCACCCCTCAAACTCGTATACTCCATCTGATACTAACTTCAAGATCAAACGTTTAATGAAAAGCACTACAAATTTATAGAATACTAAAAGTTGACAGGTAAAGAAAGCAACCCAAACTTTACACTGTTAGTTTTGCTCTATGTTACAAAACTAAGGCAGCATGAAACTCTTACTCGTGCTAATAAGAGGTTAAGCACCTGAATTCCATAGTGTGAAGGCACTGATGATGTATACTGCGAAAACGCATAGATCTTGATCTATTTAATACCACATGGTCAACATTCTCCCTCCTGCTCTCCCTATGACCATGTTTAGTTGTGTCTTCTTTATCTTACACCCAGTTAGAGAGAACCCCTTTCCCCCATTCACACCTTAATTTAAACCCATTTTGCATCATCTTTTTCCCCGGGTACAACAGAGTATTACAAGGGGACATAAATTTAAGGTGAAGGGTGGAAGGTATAGGGGAGATGTCAGGGGTGGGTTCTTTACCCAGAGAGTGGTGGGGGCATGGAATGCGCTGCCTGTGGGAGTGGTAGAGTCAGAATCTTTGGTGACCTTTAAGCGGCAATTGGATAGGTACATGGATGGGTGCTTAACCTAGGACAAATGTTCGGCACAACATTGTGGGCCGAAGGGCCTGTTCTGTGCTGTATTTTTCTATGTTCTATGTTCTATGTTCTATCTTCTCGTTCACCACTGCTAATAGCCCGTTTGCCACGACCTCATCCCTCCCCCATCTCCGGCAAGGGATTAAAAAGCCCAGTGTTCAACCCTTTTGAGATCTGAACAAGTCACACTGGACTTGTAACACCAACTCTGTTTCTCTGTCTCTGCAGATTCTGCCAGACCTGCTGAGTTTCTCCAGAAACGAACATGCACAGCATCAATTTTGAACTAAACAAATAACTATGGATACTGGAAATAAATGCAAAAATTGCTGGAGAAACCTCGAGCTTTGTAGAGGGTCACTGGACCCGAAAGATTAACACTACATTCACTACAGAATATGCCGGCAGAGATGCTTTGTTTCTTCAGCAATTTCTGTTTTTGAACAAGTTCCAATGACGTGTGTGAAAGCTGCTCAAATGCCCTATCCGACACGGAGCGCCTGATACTGGGAACTGAACGATAACGCAAAGTGCACACATTCATTCACTCAGAAACTGCATAAGGTTGGCATCACTGATACCACAGAGCTCTTAATCATGGTCAGGGAGAAAACCAGAGGGAAACACATTCAATTCAAACGCAGAAAATGGCATACGAGAAAGGAAAAGATTCAGATGAATATGTTGAAGGGTTTGAGTGATGTAACAAATTGGAAGCATGACACCAAGGAGGACGCTCAGCAGAATGAGAATATGAAAATGGAAATATTACCGCATCAGACACCAGGTGCGGTCACTGAGTACATGGATGGTGGGTGAATTGGTCTCGATGTTAATTGGGGGAGAATCAGTAGAATTGAATTGCAGATATTGCAGCTCAAACTGGGCTATCATGTGATGCTGTAGACAACAGCAGCAACAGAAGCAGGATTGTATTCAAACATAATCTGCAACATTTTCCCCAGGATATTCCATCAGTCTAACTTTGCCATCAAACCGAGTGATGGTTCAGTGACGAGTGTGGGTGAACATGCCAAGGTCAGAACCATGTGTACTTAAAGCTGATGACAAAACATCAAAGCTCCGCCGCTTGAGTGGTTTCATTCCAAACAGCAGAACTACCATCTGATAGAGAGGAGGAAATGATCCCAAGACCAACAGATCAGATCTAAGCTCCGCAGTCCTTCCACATCCAGACATAAATGTCGTTGTACAATTAAACAACTTACGGGATGAGAGGACACCAGAAACATTCCCATCCTAAATAATGGAACAGCCGTGTACATCAGTGAAAAAGACAAGGATGTAGTATCTGCACCATCCTCAGCCAGAGGTGTTGAATGAATGATCCACCTCACCCTCGCCATGATGTCCAGAGAATCACAGATCGCAGTCTTCAACCAATTCGATTCGCTGCATGTGACATGAAGTAACAGCTGAACACAGTAGAAACGACAAATGCAATGGGTCCTGACCCCATTCCTACAATAGGACTGAAGACTTGTGCTGCACAGCAAGTCGTGTGCCTGGGGAAGCTGTTTCATTCCAGCTACAACTCTGACATCTCTCTGGCAATGTGGAAAATTACTCAACTATATCCAGGCCCCTAATAAGTGAATAATTACATTCGGACCATTTAACACCCCCTCAGTCCCTTCACGATAATCAAATTGTTGGGAGTTCATTTTGACAGAGCTGTCAAGCAGGACAGAAATAACCTGCTCAGTGTGGTTTCCGATAGGTTCCTATGTGGACATGGTGCTGTTGTGGAAATGTCACTGGATTACTAATCCAACACAGGATAATGCTCTGGCAGGTGGTGGAAGTTAAAAAAAAATAATAAAATATCAAGATCTAGAATCTGGTGATGGTAACAGTGACCTTTCATCCAATGTTGATTGTAAACATCGATCTCCTTCCCCAATGTACTTTCAGGAAGTGAGTCTCCCGTGCTTTCCTGGTCTGGCCTAAAAATAACTCCAGACACAGAGCCATGTGATAAACTCTTCATCTGAAGCCACTTCCTATGATTAATACATTTTCTAATTTGATAAGTTAAACATCATTGTGTCACTTTCCCTTTCTTTGGTGTTTCTACCTGAAATAAATAGACGCATTTTTCAGACTTTGCCGTATTTCTATAAATCTCCTGGTCGTGACCAGAAATATTCAGGAACACTACAGGAGGACAGAGAAGGAATTGCA
This sequence comes from Chiloscyllium plagiosum, assembly GCF_004010195.1. Classification (NCBI taxonomy): domain Eukaryota; kingdom Metazoa; phylum Chordata; class Chondrichthyes; order Orectolobiformes; family Hemiscylliidae; genus Chiloscyllium; species Chiloscyllium plagiosum. The sequence goes on from NC_057717.1 coordinate 37,233,773, forward strand.
GGAGCCCTGGCTGATATTTTTGCATCATTGCTGGCCATCGGGTGAAGTCCCAGAGGACTGGAATGTGGCGAATGTTGTGCCCTTACTCAAGAAGGGCTACAAAGAAAAATCTGTGAACTATGGACCACATGAGGTAACTTACTGCATTAGGTAACTTACTTGAAAAGGTTCTGAGAGATAAGATATACATTTATTTGGAAAGACAGGGTATGATTAGGAACAAGATTAGAGTGGTGCTAGAAAAGCACAGCAGGTCAAGCAGCATCCGAGGAATGGAAAAATCAACATTTTGGGCAAAAGCCCATCATCAAAGTCAGCACGGCTTTGTGCATCGGAGACCATAGCTCACAGATTTGTTCGAATTATTTGGTGAAGTGACCAGCAACGTTGAGGAGGGCAGGGTGGTGTACGTAGTCTATATGGATTCCAGGAAGGCCTTCAATAAGGTTTCACATGGTACGCTGCTCTGGAAGGTTAAATCGCATGAAATTGAGGAGGACCTGCCAAATTAGGTACAAAATTGGCTTGATGGTAAGAAGCAAAGAGTAATAGTGGAAGGATGCTTGTCAGACTGGAGGCCTGGGACTAATGGAACGCCTCGAAACATATTCCAAATATCTAGAATTTAGATGACAATGCAGAGACATGATTTGTAAGTTTGAAGATGACAATAAAATAGGCGGTATCATGAAGACTGAGAAAGGTTATCAGAAATTTCAGAAAGTACATCAGTATCTTGATTAGCTGGGGAAGTGGGCCGAGAAATGGTAAATGGATTTTACTTCAGATCAGTGCAAGTTCTTGCATTTTAGAAACTCAAATCAATATCGGTGTTTTATGGTGAATGGCTGGGTCTTAAGGAGTGTAGTGGAACAGAGGGATCTCGGAATTCAGGTGCATGGTTGTCTGAAAGTTGATTCAGAGGTGGACAGAGCAATGAAGAATACTTTTGCCACACTGGCATTCCTCAGTCAGAGCACTGAGTATCGAATTTGGGGAGATATGTTGCAGTTATACGGGACGTTGATGCGGTCATACTTATAGCATTATGTTCAGATTTGTTCACTTTGCTATAGGAATGATGTTATTAAACTAGAAAGAGTGCAGAAGAAATTTACAAGGATGTTGCCAAGGACTCAGGGGTGTGAGTTGTAGGGAGAGGTTGGAAAAGATAGGACTTTTTAATTTAGCGTGTATGAGACTGAGGGGAGAATCATTTTGAAGGGTATAAGATCATGACAGGCATGGATAGAGTGAATGCACTCAGTCTTTACTTCCCGGGGATGGACAATCATGGACTAGAGGGCATCAGTTTAAGGTAAGAGGGGTAAGAATAAAAGGGAACCTGAGGAGCAATTTGTTTTACACATAGGGTGATACGCATATGGAATGAGCTGCCAGCAGAAGTCGTTAAGGTGGGTACATTCACAGCATTTAAAATGCAGTTGGAAAAATGCAGGATAGGAAAGGATTAGGAGGATACGGAGCAATGGCTGGGAAATGGGGTTAGTGTGAATGGACATTTTGGTCGGAATGGATCAGATTGGGCCGAAGGGTCTGTCTCCGTGCTATAGGACTCTATGACTCTAACAACCATTGATTATCTCCCACTGAATGTTATATTGTACTTTCCCAATTCACTGGAACAAACTTGACCCTTTCGGCTCCATGCTTCCATCATGTTTGACCATAATGTACAAATATTCTATGTTGTATGCAGGCGCGGTGTAAAATACAACATATTAATGTCACTACTACTCCAAAGCTGCTTCAGAACAAGGTTATGGATGAGTCCTCCTGACCACACAACCCCAAATCCGATAAAATTTGCTCTCTAGTTTGGTTCAATAAATACTCTTCAACGCATCTGATATACATTTTGGGAATTTATTTTTCACACCATGAGCAGTCACTCAGTTAACGCAGTTGAGATGCAACTTGAGACCATCCATTAAGACTGCAGTATCCATGACACTTGCATATCTAATTTTCAGAGCATATGATGCTCAGACTTTCTGCAACTGCTTTAGTTTTGAAATATAATATACCAATGTTTGCTTCTCCTGTTATTTGTAAGCTCCACATAATCTGAACCCGAGGGACATGGTCTGTGGCATTATTAGTGATAGACTTGGACAAGACATTCCGAAAGGGTCCCCTTGACACTGTGATGATCTGAAGAAATACTCAAAAGTACAGGACAAGCATCAATAACTTTCTCCGCTCTGTCAGGATAAGGGTCACCGTATTCTATCTGCTCCCTCACACTCCCTGTATATCTGTTATAGCACCGACCCCCCCAACAAGGCTCACGCTCTATCTCCAAATAAAGCTCGGCACTACCAAACTCACTATTGAATTCAGCAACTTTCTTCCTCACTTTCTCTGTCACCTACGCAATACCCCCCACACTAATAATACAAATTGGATCCCCCGAATGACTCATTCTGGACACCTCACCATTCCCCCTAGCCTCACCTCACCAGCACTAACAGCAGGGTCACCCATTCCCACTCTCCCTCCCTCCATCTCTTCTGTTCCAGGAGAAACTGCCTGGAATGGGACAGAAAGGACCAAGCCAGGTGATGGAGTGCCTGATATCCTTTTCCTCACATCCCCCTTCTCCCCGGCCATGTGGAGAGGACCCTAGTACGAGCTGGACAGGAACAAGATGGCTCATGTGGAGATTCTGAAACATCCACTTCCCACCAACCGAGTAAGGAGCAACGTTCACTTCTCACTTTAAATCCACTGTCAGTTCCAACCTCAGTCCTTTCACTTCCAAACAATAACAGATATCTCACTGCACAGAGATGTATACACAGAAATGGACAGACGTATTGGTAAACACCCCAACATACTAACATGCACAACACATTTAAGGAGATCGGCATACGCACACATTGCAACACACGGAGACATATACAGTTGCACACAAATAGACACAAACACAAATAGAAACACAGAGGCTGATGCACAGACACACAGATGTAGACACAGATTTCCACCGAAAACAAGCACATGGACACACACACACATTCATATACGTACACACAGAGACACACACACACACCTTCATATACGTCCACACAGAGACACAAACACTAGTGTCATTAAAACACAAATCGATCCGTTTTTGGTTTATATGGGGATCGAGGATTCTAGGGAGAAGGCAGAAGAATAAGGTTTCGGTACATACACAAAATTATTGAACGGCATATCAGATCGATGGGCCAAATGGCTTCATTCTGCTCCTTTTTTCATGCTCATATGTCGTTATGTTGTCAAGTATTCTGAGACAGCAGCAGCGGCTGGGTTTGATACATATTTGACTGGAAACAGTCAGTGGGGATGTGGGACAGTTTGCGAGGGCAGAATGGTTTATGTTTATTCATAATTATTATATCCTTAAGTATGAAAATAGGTGGTGATTTGATGTGAGGTTAACACAGTTTTAAAGTAATGGGTCCCACAATGAAATAAGGATGGCCCTTTCCCTTTAGTGATGTGCTATCTGTGGTATCGTCATACTCAGGGAATAGGGAAGACTCGGTTATTGAAGTTATTCTCGGCTGAGATAGACTGATGTTTGCTGGACAGGAGAGTCAATATATATTGGGAACAGACAGGAGTCGGATTGTCAGACACAATGGGATCAGCCATGAGCATTCTGAATGGTGCAGCCGAATGGCCAGCTGCTGCCCTCCTACATGTGTTATTCCCGCAATTCACCCCTCGATGCTGTTACAGAGATATACTACTGTCCCTACCCCATTTTGTGTTCCATCAATCGACCCCTCGAGGCTCTTAGGTATACTGCTGTCCCTATCTCATGTGTTATTCCCTCAATACTCCCTCGAGGCTGTTACAGAGATATACTGCTGCCCCTATCCCACGCGTTCTTCCCTCAATACACCCTCGAGGCTGGTACAGAGATGTACTGCTGCCCCTATCCCATGTGCTGTTCTCTCAATCCACCCTTCGATGCTGTTAGGGAGATATACTGCTGCCCCTATCCCATGTGTTGCTCCCTGAATCCGTCACTCGAGGCTGTTACAGAGATATACTGCTGCCCCATCCCATGTGTTGTTCTGTCAATCCACACTTCGACGCTGTTGCAGAGATGTACTGCTGCCTCTACCTCATGTGTTGTTCCCTGAATCCACCCCTCGATGCTGTTACAGAGATACACTGCTGTCCCTACCTCACGTGTTGTTCTCTCAATACTCCTTGAGGCTGTTACAGAGATATGCTGCTGCCCCTATCCCATTTGTTGTTCCCTCAATCTACCCCTCGATGCTGTTACAGAGATATACTGCTGTCCCTACCTGAAATGTCGTTCTCTCAGTCCACACTCGAGGCTGTTACAGAGATATATGGCTGTCCCTATCCCATGTTTTGTTCCGTCAATCCACCCCTCGATGTTGTTACAGAGATATACTGCTGTCCCTACCCCACGTGTTGTTCCCTCAATGCACCCTCAAGGCTGTTACAGAGATATACTGCTGCCCCTACCTCACATGTTGTTCTCTCAATCCACCCCTCGAGGCTGTTACAGAGATATACTGCTGTCCCTACCCCATGTATTATTCCCTCAATTAACCCTCAAGGCTGTTACAGAGATATACTGCTGCCCCGACCCCATGTGTTGTTCTGTCAATCCACACTTCGATGCAGTTACAGAGATATATTGCTGCTCCTATCACATGTGTTGTTCCCTCAAGTCACACTCGAGTCTGTTACAGAGATGTACTGCTGTCCCCACCTCATGTGTCATTCCCTCAAATCACCCTCGAGGGTGTTACAGAGTGATACTGCTGTCCCTACCTTATGTGATGTTCCCACAATCCGTCTTTCGCTGCTTTACAGAGATATACAAGTGCACCTACCCCACGTGTTGTTTCCTTAGTCCACCCTCGATTCTGTTACAGAAATATACAGGTGCCCCTATCCCATGTGTTGTTCCCCTCATTCCGTCCCTCGGTGCTGTTATGGAGATATATTGCTGAACCCTAACCCAAGTGTTGTTCCTCAATCCACCCTCGAGGCTGTTACAGAGATATACTGCTGTCGCTACACCATGTGTTGTTCTCTCAATACTCCCTCGAGGCTGTTGCAGAGATATACTGCTGTCCCTACATCATGTGTTATTCCCACAATCCACCCTCAAGGTTGTTACAGGGAAATATAGCTGCCCCTGCCCCATGTGTTGTACCTTCAAATCACCCGCGAGGCTGTTACAGAGATATACTGCTATCCCTACGTAATGTGTTGTTCCCAAAATCAGTCCTTCGCTTCTATTACAGAAATATACTGCTGCCCCTACTCCATGTGTTGTTTCCTTAATCCGTCCCTCGGTGCTGTTACAGAGATATATTTCTGCCCCTAACCCATGGGTTCTTCCCGCAATCCACCCCCTCTCCCTCCCCCCATCGCCCCCCCCCCCCCCAACCGATGCTGTTACAGGGTAGGGGACCACGCCATTCAATCACACAGGATCGCTAAGAATGAGACGGGAGGAGACCATTCTGCTCCTCTAAGGAATTACACAGGAATGTAGAATGAAGTAATTCAGCTCGTTGAGTACATTACACAGCCCAGAGCGAGGCCATTCAACAGGCCTAAATGGATACACAGGGAGAAGGAATTTGTCGGGAACAGGAAATAGAGAGTAGGGAGGAATGTTTACTTTCAGGCTACACAGCTGTAACTGATCAAGTGCCTCAGAGATCACTGTGGAGTCATCAATGTACATTTCCACCATCATTCAGCATCTCAAGCTGGTTACACACTGATATGTG
>NC_057717.1:37239769-37240622 GCF_004010195.1 Chiloscyllium plagiosum
GAGGAGTTAACTCTTTTATAATGAAGGTATTGCGTCTGCTGAGGGATTATGGATAGCATGACCTTCATTGCAGGATCACGCACCAATTGAACTGCATTAATGTTGGGAGAGTTTATTAAAAAGTCTGAACATCTGTCTGTCTGTCTATCTGTCTCTCTCTCTGTCTCAATGGACATAGGGAATGGGGCTAGTTGGGTGGAACGTTCTCAGAGGCTTTTAAACTATCGAGAATCATGTAACCCGAGTGAAAAAAAAGCCATGGAAATTATCAGCCTATCAGTGTCTTTTTAGAACATCATGAGTGATTGTCCATCCCCCTTAAGGTTCAATGCAATCACATCTTATTTTCTCACTGAGTTTCACTCACTACACAAGGTGCCATCACCCCAGGGATTAGTCTGGTGAAACTTGAGAGATGGTATATCCACAGGTCCCCAAATACTGCCTCAACTATACTGTCAGGGATGATCGCAATAATCATTTTCTCTCACTTAGACATCGCCATTTCTTTCCTGTGCCACAAAAAGCCATTACTGCTTTATGCACTACGACTAACATGGAATTTGTAAGTTCCTTACATCGGTACGGCATCAGCAATAAAACCATCACCAGAGATGCCTATGGAGATATGTATCACTTTCGGGGAGAATTTCAATGCAATTGAATACACCTAAAATAGTGGATGATCACCTCCCTGAATATAAATGAACTGTATGAATACGGGAAACAGGCAGAGGAAGGGAACTATCTTTACTTTTGTTCTTCTCTCACACGATGTATGCAGCCCTGGTCAGGGCAGCATGTTATGCTGACCTTGAACTGAGTGGCTAGTTTAGCTTTTACACAGGACAGT
>NC_057717.1:37241122-37241425 GCF_004010195.1 Chiloscyllium plagiosum
TGGTGTTCATGAAATGATCAAGAGCAGAGTACGGTTCCCTGAGTATGGTCTGACTTCTGGGTTATGGACTGTGATATTCTGCTCACATGATCTGAACACATACAAAGAAATGACTCAGTGACAAGATCTGCTTAATCAGATTCCGTGAAGAACATAAGCCGATGTAATGAAAAGACCAATAAGAGCGGGAATGTAGCAAATTATTTTCCAGACTCGAGGAGAGTGCACAGTGCTGATTCCAGGGGTCAATATCTGTGCAAGTGCACTGAAACAGTGTTCGGTGTTATTGTACTGCATCTTTTG
>NC_057717.1:37241598-37243858 GCF_004010195.1 Chiloscyllium plagiosum
CTTTCCTGTGTCGGTAATAAGATTACATAGCCTAGTGGTGAGTTTTCATGCATTGAATTGGACCCAGCATCCTTTCTCATGTTGAAATATACAGGGATATAAAGACATGATGAAAGACACGGGCAGTGTTTACTGGACTATAAAGACGTTAGGAATGAAACGGCCATGATACCATGTCGTTAGAAACTATGGAAATGAGGTTTACTGGAAGATAAAGCCACTAGAAATGAAAAGAGGGGGTTTTACTGGGATGGTGGCATAGATAAGGAATAATGTGGGAGAAATCAGGAAAGACTTAGTCGTGTCCGAAAAGAAGTTATCCAGCCAATGTGAAGTTGTTAAGAGTAAATACCAGGGAACTTTTCTCGTTTAGGTGAGTGGAAACTAGAGGTTAGAAATTCAAACTCATCGGGACACGATAAAGAAGTTTGGAGTAGGCATTTTTTATTCTGAGAGTGATTTAACTCGGAGAGGAATTTTCAGAAATAGAATCATTTTAGGAGCTGATTCAAGAATATTTGAAAAGCGAGTGCAGGCAGACAAGGAGTGAATTAGATTGGATTAGATTAGATTAGATTACTTACAGTTTGGAAACAGGACCTTCGGCCCAACAAGTCTACATTGACCCGCCGAAGCGCAATCCACCCAGATCCATTCCGCTACATTTACCCCATGCCCCCACACTACAGGCAACTTAACACAGCCAATTCACCTAACTTGCACATGTTTGGACTGTGGGAGGAAACCCGCGCAGACACGTGGAGAATTAAACATCGACAGGGATTCTGGGTTGCCTGGATGGGAATGCAAAATGGAAACATTCCTGAACTGGTTAACATTCATAGGAAAGAAATTGTATAACACTTGCAATTGAAAATGTTATGTATAAGAAAAGCTAGTGGAGTTGGAAAGTGCAGCAACTCATTCAACATGAAATATTATATACTGTGAATGCACTGAGCTGTTTGGTTCAGTTCTGCATTGAATGGAAGTCGGTTAGCTTAGTCTGCTGACTAAATGGTTTATGAGAAAAGTGAGACCAACAGCGTGGGATTAATTCTCTCACTGTCTCAGGTTTCCACAAGAATCATCATCTCCCCCGTTCAACTGATATGTAACACTGTGGTACCTCTCGTGAGCAAGATTTGGCCTGTCGATGTAAAACATCATTATCATTGCCATCTGTTGCTTTGAACACTTGGTCATAATCAACCGAAAGGGGAGTGAGTCCATTTAATACTCTTTAATCTCCGCTTCATAAAACCTGCGTCAAGACTCAACCTTATTCCAGTTTGACACTTTGTTCCTCCCAACAGCAAAACTACTTGCCCAGATCCTTTACCAGGTTTACTGACAACAGTCAAACTCCACAAAGAGAAAAATCTAATAGTTTCGATTGGTTGAATGAGTTGTGCAGCTCTCAGGAAATTGAATGATATGAAACGATTTATACAGACTTTCCCAGGATGTAATCTAGTGCTGGGTCAGCGATTTGAGGAAGGTCATTAAGATAAAACCTCACCTCTGTTTCTCTATTCACGGATGGATATTCACGTGGGGAATATTTACAGATTTTCTGTTAATAATTGGCATGTTTAACAAAAGCAAAACTTTTCCCCATGTGAGAAACGAGTTTTCACATAAATGCTATTTTACTCAACATTGTTTTCAACTGCGCTTCAGTCTGATGCTTCACATTGTTTTCAACTGCGCTTCAGTCTGATGCTTCAATAATCCATGGTCAATGTCAGTAACAATATATTTAGATAAGCATTGAACTTACAACCTTGGCATGTTATGCATTTTTAAGTATTCAGCGCTGACCAACTGTGCGACTAGAGCCGCAGACAGCGAAACTGTCACGTGACCTACACGTACCTTGGGAACTTTAACTCAACTGCTCTACTTTTGCTGTGATTATTAGATTCCCTACAGTATGGAAACAGACCCTTCGGACCCAAAATTCTACAACCCTCCGAAGAGTGACCCAACCAGAACCATCTCCCCTCTGACAAATGCACTATGGGCAATTTAGAATTACCACTCACCTGACCTGCACAATCTTTGGACTGTGGGAGGAAAATGGAACGCCCGGAGAAAACCCACGCAGACACAGGAAGAATGTGCAAACTCTACACAGACAGTCCACCGAGGCTGGAATCGAACTTTCGACCCTGTTGAGGCAGCAGTGCTAACCACTGAACCACAACACTGTGGGATCTTTGGTGGTGATGTGCTGCCCCACTGGTACCTCAGTCAC
>NC_057717.1:37246341-37249397 GCF_004010195.1 Chiloscyllium plagiosum
GGTTTATGGTGATGGAGTGAGTGTGAGGGGCTCATGGTGGAGGTGATGGAGAGAGAGTGAAGGGGTAAGGGTGAAGATGATGGATTGAGTGTGAGAGGCTCAGGTTGACGGTGATGGAGTGAGAGTGTCGGGGTAAGGGTGACAGTGATGAAGTGAGATTAAGGGGGTCGGGCGATGGTGATCGATTGAGAGTGAGCGGGTCAGGTTGATGGTCAAACTGGATCCCTTCCCTCGCTGGACATGATCCCAGCAATCATTGGCCTAGATCAGTCCTGTCATCGTACTGGATCCCTGCGCTAGATCCACTTGATCACTGCACCAGTCCAACTGGATCATTCCCTCGCTGGACTTGGTCCAAGTGATCATGGAACTAGATCCCCAGTCATTGTACTGGATCCCTGCACTGGATACACTTGATCATTGCACCATTCAAACTAGAACCCTTCCCTCGCTGGATCTGATCCCAGCGATCATTGGACTAGATCCCTCCAGTCATCGTACTCGGTCCCTGTGCAAGATCCAATTGATCACTGCACCAATCAAACTGGATCCCTTCCCTCACTGGACATGATCACAGCTATCATTGAACTAAATCCCCCAGAAATTGTACTGGATCACTGTGCTAGATCCACTTCATCACTGCACCTGTCCAACTGGATCCCTCCCTCACTGGACATGATACCAGCGATCAATGAACTAGATCCCCAATGATTGTACAGGATCCCTGCGCTATATCCACTTGATCACTGCACCAGTCCAACTGGTATCCCTTCCTCACTGGACTTGTTCTCAGCAATCTTTGAACTAGATCATTCCAGTCATCAAACTGGATACCTGCACTAGATCCACCTGATCACTGCACTGGTCCAACTGGATCACCCCCTCACTGGACATGATCCCTGCGATCATGGAACTAGATCCACAGTCATTTTACTGGATCCCTGCGCTAGATCCACTTGATCACTGCACCAGTCCAACTGCATCCCTTCCCTCACTGGACTTGATCCGAGCAATCTTTGAACTAGATCACTCCAGTCATCATACTGGATCCCTGCGCGAGATCCACTTGATCACTGCGCCTGTCCAACTGGATCCCTCACTCACTGGACATAATTCCAGCGATAATTGAACTGGGTCCCCAGTCATTACACAGGGTCACTGCGCTAGATCCACTTGATCACTGCACCAGTCCAACGGGATCCCTTCCTCACTAGACATGATCTCAGCAATCTTTGAACTAGATCACTCCAGTCATCATACTGGATATCTGCACCAGATCTACCTGATCACTGCACTGGTCCAACTGGATCACTCCCTCGCTGGACATGATCCCAGCGATCATTGAACTAGATCACCAGTCATTGTACGGGATCCCTTAACTGGATCGACTTGATCACTGCACCATTCAAACTGGATCGCTTATCTCGCTGAACATGATCCCAGTGATCATTGGAATAGATCCCTCCAGTCATCATATTGGATCCCTGCGCAAGATCCACTTGATCATTGCACAAATCAAACTGGATCCCTTCACTCACTGGACATAATCCCAGCGACCATTTAACTCGATCCCCCAGTCATTGTACTGGATCCCTGCACTGGATCCGCTTGATCACTGCACCAGTCCAACTGGATCCCTCTCCTCGCTGGTCTTGATCCCAGTGATCATTGGACTAGATCCCCCAGCCATCATACTGGATCCCTGCACTAGATCCACTTGAATGGTGCAGTGATCACCATCCCAGTGATCACCATCCCATTGAACTATATCCATCTGGGGAATGTCCCGTCCACAGCCTCCAACCTCATTGTCCATGAACTGCGCACTACCTGATTCTACATCCTTCCTAAGACCTGTTGTCTCATCCTGCGCCTGTCTGACCCAACTCATCTCTTCCTACCTCAACACCTTCCTGCCTCCCCAGTCCAGGAAATCCTGACCTACATTTGTTACACCACCAATGCACGTCATCTCCTCGAAGACATTTATTTTCCTGGCCCACAACGCGTCATTTTCACGTTGGACATCTAGTCCCTGTACACATCTATTTGCCATGACGAAAGTCTCCAGCCCTCTATTTCTTCATCTGACCCCAGCCCAACTAGTAGCCTTTCACCGACACCCTCATCTACCTGGTTGAACTGGTCCTCAGCTTCAACAACGTTTCTGTCCAATAATCCCACTTCCTCCAAACCAAAGGGGTAGCTACGGGCACCCGCATGTGACCTAGCTGTGCCTGCTTGTTTGTCAGATATGTGGAATTATCCGTCTTTTGCAGTTACATTGGCACCTCTCTCCACTTGTTCCTCCGCTACATTGATGAATGCATTGGTACCACTTTGTGCTCCCACAGGAGGTTGAACAGTTCACCAACATTACCAGCACCTTTCACCCTGACCTCAAATTCACCTGGATCTTCTTGGCAAATTCCCTCCCCTTCTCGGACCTGTCCATCACCGTCTCCAGCGAATGACTCATGACAGACATATACTACAAGCCCACCGACTCCCACGGCTACCAATACTACACCTCCTCCCACCCCACCTCGTGTAAAAACGTCATCCCTTGTTCCCAATTCCTCTGTCTCTACCACATCTTTTCCCAGGGTAAATAATTCCACCACAGAACTTCCGAGTTGGTCCAATTCTTCCATAATCGTTAAATTCCCTCCCCCCTTCCAGTGCATCTACTCCACTTCACTCACTACCGCCCTCAAACCCCACCCCTCCCGCAACAAGGACAGAACTCCATGGTCCTCAACTTTCACCTCTTCAACCTCCACATAAAACACATCATACTCCACCACTTCTGCCATCTCCAAACAGACCCCACCATTAGATATATATATATTTCCCTCCACACCCCTATCAGCATTCTGAAAAGACCATTCCCTATACGAACCCCTTGTCAGGTCTACAAACCCCAATAAGCCCACACCCCACTACTGGCATCTTTCCCTGCCACTGCTGGAAGGGTAAAACCAGCGCCCACACCACTTCACTCATCTCCGTCCTAGGCCCCAAGGGATCCTTCCACATCCGTTAGAAATTCACCT
>NC_057717.1:37250068-37260745 GCF_004010195.1 Chiloscyllium plagiosum
TATCTTCTGCATCAGCGTGGCCAAGTGAAAGCATGATCGGCCCATCAATCAAAATTCAATACTTCAAAGCTCTCCTCGGCACCGAACAACCTATTTGCTGCCCCTGTAGTCAGGTCCCAATCGCTTCACAGTGTATATTTTTCTGCTTCCTACCTCACATAAACACTTGAAACCTGATCAAATCCCCAGTGTTTCCGCTTTAACCCATATTTTGTAACTCCCGAGCTGACACAGGTATGAGTGACCAATTGGCCTTTTCGAGCGCTCTCATTCTGTATGATCTGAATGATAACGTGTACTGTATCTGATCGGCAGGACACACTGCAGAAATTATCCCATCCCAGCAGACTGAGCTGCCTCCATTGACAGAGCTGTCTCCATTGGTAGAGTATCACACAGTCACAGCGAACATCTTTTGATGTCATCCTTGAAGGTACTTACTACAAAAAAGCTGAAGACGGCTGGAAACTGCTGTCGTCAGTGAGATGTACAGAGGCCCAGCGGGGTCCCACTGGGCCCATAAACCAGAAATCAATTGGTAAAAATATTCTTCTTTTTAGAAGACTCCGATTCAGACCAACAAGTTAACACTTACTGGGAAGAAAATCGATGTGGGAGAACGGGCAGTCTCAACTTGTTCCAGCATTTACAATCTTGGTCTGTGTGACAACAAAAGCAGAAACCTGGAACTGTTTATCTTGCCTCTGAAAAACAGGTTAGTAAATTTTGAAGAGCAAAGATATTTCTCCCTGGTGTTCATGAAATGATCAAGAGCAGAGTACGGTTCCCTGAGTATGGTCTGACTTCTGGGTTATGGACTGTGATATTCTGCTCACATGATCTGAACACATACAAAGAAATGACTCAGTGACAAGATCTGCTGAATCAGATTCCGTGAAGAACATAAGCCGATGTAATGAAAAGACTAATAAGAGCGGGAATGCAGCAAACTATTTTCCAGACTCGAGGAGAGTGCACAGTGCTGATTCCAGGGGTCAATATCTGTGCAAGTAGACTGAAACAGCGTTGGGTGTTATTGTACTGCATCTTTTTTATAATGGTGCAAAAGCACGGAACTTTTGTATAGAGGGGATAAATTCAAAATCCGCAAGAGTCAAAGCATACAAATGAGGTAAACAACAAAGTAACCACACAATTTAGTGTTACATCATGCGGTAAACTTCCCTGCTCAAATTTCATTCAAAATCGCTCTCTGTCTAATTCCTAAGACTGATATTCGAACAGTGCATGGTATGTTAATAAAAACTGCTCTGATCTCACAACTTCAGCATTTCATACACCCCCTTATGCATGTTTGGCAATTGTAATTGATCTCTCACTGTGTTAATTCAGCACACGTAGAGAAAAAATATCTATAAGAAGAACAGTCATGTATGTGACTGGGATTTGACCCGATTCTGTTTCAACCAATCCATTCAGCTGTAATTGAAATTGCTTCCACCTTTCCTGTGTCGGTAATAAGATTACATAGCCTAGTGGTGAGTTTTCATGCATTGAATTGGACCCAGCATCCTTTCTCATGTTGAAATATACAGGGATATAAAGACATGATGAAAGACACGGGCAGTGTTTACTGGACTATAAAGACGTTAGGAATGAAACGGCCATGATACCATGTCGTTAGAAACTATGGAAATGAGGTTTACTGGAAGATAAAGCCACTAGAAATGAAAAGAGGGGGTTTTACTGGGATGGTGGCATAGATAAGGAATAATGTGGGAGAAATCAGGAAAGACTTAGTCGTGTCCGAAAAGAAGTTATCCAGCCAATGTGAAGTTGTTAAGAGTAAATACCAGGGAACTTTTCTCGTTTAGGTGAGTGGAAACTAGAGGTTAGAAATTCAAACTCATCGGGACACGATAAAGAAGTTTGGAGTAGGCATTTTTTATTCTGAGAGTGATTTAACTCGGAGAGGAATTTTCAGAAATAGAATCATTTTAGGAGCTGATTCAAGAATATTTGAAAAGCGAGTGCAGGCAGACAAGGAGTGAATTAGATTGGATTAGATTAGATTAGATTACTTACAGTTTGGAAACAGGACCTTCGGCCCAACAAGTCTACATTGACCCGCCGAAGCGCAATCCACCCAGATCCATTCCGCTACATTTACCCATGCCCCCAACACTACAGGCAACTTAACACAGCCAATTCACCTAACTTGCACATGTTTGGACTGTGGGAGGAAACCCGCGCAGACACGTGAAGAATTAAACATCGACAGGGATTCTGGGTTGCCTGGATGGGGATGCAAAATGGAAACATGCCTGAACTGGTTAACATTCATAGGAAAGAAATTGTATAACACCTGCAATTGAAAATGTTATGTATAAGAAGAGCTAGTGGAGTTGAAAAGTGCAGCAACTCATTCAACATGAAATATTATATACTGTGAATGCACTGAGCTGTTTGGTTTAGCTCTGCATTGAATGGAAGTCGGTTAGCTTAGTCCGCTGACTAAATGGTTTATGAGAACAGTGAGACCAACAGCGTGGGATTATTTCTCTCACTGTCTCAGGTTTCCACAAGAATCATCATCTCCCCCGCTCAACTGATCTGTAACACTGTGGTACCTCTCGTGAGCAAGATTTGGCCTGTCGATGTAAAACATCATTATCATTGCCATCTGTTGCTTTGAACACTTGGTCATAATCAACCGAAAGGGGAGTAAGTCCATTTAATACACTTTGATCTCCGCTTGAAAAATCCTGCGTCAAGACTCAACCTTATTCCAGTTTGACACTTTGTTCTTCCCAACAGCAAAACTACTTGCCCAGATTCTTTACCAGGTTTACTGACAACAGTCAAACTCCACAAAGAGATAAATCTAATAGTTTCGATTGGTTGAAAGAGTTGTGCAGCTCTCAGGAAATTGAATGATATGAAACGATTTATACAGACTTTCCCAGGATGTAATCCAGTGCTGGGTCAGCAATTTGAGGAAGGTCATTAAGCTAAAACCTCACCTCTGTTTCTCTTTTCACGGATGGATATTCACCTGGGGAATATTTACAGATTTTCTGTTAATAATTGGCATGTTTAACAAAAGCAAAACTTTTCCCCATTCAGAAACTGGAGTTTTCACATAAATGCTATTTTACTCAACATTGTTTTCAACTGCGCTTCAGTCTGATGCTTCAATAATCCCTGGTCAATGTCAGTAACAACATATTTAGATAAGCATTGAACTTACAACCTTGGCATGTTATGCATTTTTAAGTATTCAGCGCTGACCAACTGAGCGACTAGAGCTGCAGACAGCGAAACTGTCACGTGAACTACACGTACCTTGGGAACTTTAACTCAACTGCTCTACTTTTGCTGTGATTATTAGATTCCCTACAGTATGGAAACAGACCCTTCGGACCCAAAATCCTACAACCCTCCGAAGAGTGACCCAACCAGAACCATCTCCCCTCTGACAAATGCACTATGGGCAATTTAGAATGACCAACTCACTTGACCTGCACAATCTTTGGACTGTGGGAGGAAAATGTAACACCCAGAGAAAACCCACGCAGACACAGGAAGAATGTGCAAACTCCACACAGACAGTACATCGAGGCTGGAATCGAACTTTAGACCCTGTTGAGGCAGCAGTGCTAACCACTGAACCACAACACTGTGGGATCTTTGGTAGTGATGTGTTGCCCCACTGGTATCTCAGTCACTCACCCTGCTTCATTTCCCTGAACCGTCTGGTTCTGAAATTAAAGCTAATGCAGTCAAGGTGAAACTGACATGAACCTATGATTATTGAAGCATCAGGTTCAGGAAAAGGATACAAAAGGGACACAAAAAATGTGAAAAATAGACAACATTGAAAAATGGATTCCGTTGTTTCCTGCGTTGTTTACAGACAATGTGACCTTGCCGCTGTCGCAGGGCTTTTCCTTCAATCAGCTTCAATCGGCACAGAATTCCAATCAATGAAACTTCACCAACTTCATTCTGAAAGTTCATACACGTAACATGAAACATTTTGCGTTCATTAATAACCTTCACCATTCCTACATCCAAGAACACGTTGCACAGTTTGCATGAATATTGAAGATGTGAGAATGTTATGCAATAATAAAAATTCAATTACAATTTAAATTGTCAAGTAGGTCGAATGCACAGAAAGTCTCAGCATATCAGAAATTCATGTGACCAGAACTGCAGCCCAGCAGATTGGAAACCTGTCCCTGAATCCCAATATCCACACGTTTGCTTGCTCCATGTATCCAGTTGGAAACCTGTGTGAAGGAGCTTGCAGTCTGACAGAGCACCTGAGAGAATCCTTCACTTTCTGATCTAAAGCAGCAATAGGAGCTGTTTGTTCTGGCTGTGAGAGCTGTGGTGTAAAGGGGAGGACTTTGATATTCCGCAGTGTAGATTCAGATTGCCCTCATCATGTTAATCTTGAAAACCCTCTGTAAGAAACAGCACAGAAAATGAGGAACAGGAGGAAGCTATTCCAAACACCTGGACCCGCCTTTTGATATCATCATGGCTGACCAAACACGTCAATGTCTTTCTCCAGGTCCTCCACAACAACCTGTCGCACAACGGGACAAAGACATTTAAGCAATCGAACATTTCTGTGTAACTTTGGGAGGGAAATGTGTTTAGAGACAGTGGGTTTCTGCACGAAATTTGCACGTTTTGCGGGTGAGCATCTGATTCTGGTCTGATCATGATTCCGTAAAAACTCACAACCAAGAAGGTAAGGAATTTCGTCTGGTCAGTAGCAGGGACGAGAACTCCAGATGACAGGAATTGGCGATGAATCAGCACAACAGTCAATGAATCAGATGCAAACTGAACTAAACTCCAATTCTAGTGCGGTTCAAACTCACAAACTTTGAATAGCAAAGTTACATTCAGAAAACAAATCCTTGAATCCCCCCGAACCTCAGGGTGCATGGCATACAGTCATAAAGTCATTGAGATATGCAGCATGGAAACATAACCTGCTGTCCAACTTGCCCATGCCGACCAGATATCCCAACCCAATCTAGTCCCACCTGCCAGCAACTGGCCCATATTCCTCCGTACCCTTCCTATTCACAAGCCTCTCAAATGTTACAATTGTACCAGCCTCCACCACACCATCTGGCAACTCAATCCATTCACGTACCACCCTCTGTGTGAAAAAGTTGTCCCCTAGGTCTCTTCTTCATCTTTCCCCTCTCAAACTAAATCTATGCCCTCTAGTTCTGAACTCCCCGACTCAGGGAAAATACTTTGTCTATTCATAATGTCCATGCTCCTCATAATTTTGTACACCGCTATAAGCTCACCCCTCAGTCTTCAACGCTCCAGGGAAAACAGCCCCAGCCTGTTTAGCCGCTTCTGATACCTCAAAGTCCAACCCTGGAAACATTCTTGTAAATCTTTCTGAACCCTTCCAAGTTTCGCAACATCTTTCCGATAGGAAGGAGACCAGAATTGCACGCAATATTCAAACAGTGGTCTAACCAATGTCCTGTACAGCCGCAACATGACCTCCCAACTCCTGTACTCAACACTCTGACCAAAAAAGGAAAGCATACCAAACGCCTTCTTCACTATCTTATCTGCCTGCGACTCCACTTTCAAGGAGCTATGAACCTGCACTCCAAGGTCTCTTTGTTCAGCATCACTCCCTCGGACCTTACCATTAAGTGTATAAGTCCTCCTAAGATTTGCTTTCCCAAAGTGTAGCACCTCACATGTATCTGAACTAAACTCCATCACTTCTTACCTTTTCTTTAATCATGTCTTTTAGCTTATCAGAATGCCCAACTGTTTTAGTCAGAATCACCTCACTTCAGCTATACAATAAACCAATAGTGCTAATTCCCATTATCGTTCTACTTCTGCCACTATGGTTTTTCATAATTCTACTGAATATTATTCGACTGTCACTCTTAGGTATTCTATTGCCACCTCTGCTACAATGAACTTCCATCCCAGACTAACCTGTCATGATTAGATACTTAGTTACCCCATCTATCACAATGTTTCCCTGTTCCAAGCTGACTCTACTAACTACTGATTAGATATTTAATGTCATATCTTTCCGTCTACAAGCGTCTCAAGCAGGCTGACTTAACTATGAATTAATTATTGAAAATCATGTCCTTAGTATGTATTGTCACGACTTGTCCCAAACTGCCATGATGATATTTAGTAGGCGAGACTGATTTTACTAATTGTTTTTATCTCAGCCTGCCATAGTAACTTTTCAGCCCATTCTGACTCTGCTAATTGGTGTAGTAGCGTTCAACTATTCTTATCTCCTCCTGCCACACTGGCCACATCCTGTCCCCGTGACCTTATGACGAGTGTAACATTCCGCAGACCCCTTGTAACAGATCGCCAGTAGTTTCCATGTCTTTACCCTTCCCATGCTTTCATGCTCTGTATTTTCTGTACAGTGTTTGGTTATTTCATCAGACATCTCTTTAGCTTCACCCTACTTTCCAGTACCTGGTCGTTATCCATGTTTGCTCTAGCTTCTCAAGTATTCGGCTAAATACTCCTGAAATGTTTTGCTGATTCATACCTTTACCACACCGACACATAGTGAATTCCAAATAAACAATACTCTAAGAGTGAAAACGCTCTTCCTAAATCTCGTCTGAGCACCCTCACCATTCTGTTTAACGGAGATCCCTGGTTGTTAACTCTTCCCAGAAGAAGTTTGTTCCTGTCTCACATACCGATCCCCTTAAAGTGCACCTTAATCACTTCCTCACTCAGCCTTCTCCGCTCTCAGATAAAGAGCCTGAGCAGAGCTCGTCCAGCTTCGCCACGGCGACAGTGTCGTGCTGGAAAGGTACAGCAGGTCAGGCAGCTTCCTGGAAGAATCGACGTTTCTGGCATAAGTCTTTCATCAGGAATGAGTCTTGTTGGGGGAGGGGGGGTGGTGTGGCTGGGAGATAAATGGGAGGGGGTTGGAGTTGGGTGCAAGGTAGCTGGGAAAGCGAATGGTGGTTTGAGGCAAGGGAGGAGGTGATATGTCAGACGGGGAGAGATATATAGGTCCGGAGGGTGGTGCTGAGTTTGATGCTTCAGACTATAATAATGTGTGGCGAGGGGAAATGAGGAAGCCGTTGAAATCCACATTTTTCTCGTGTGGTTGCAAGGTCCTAAGGCAGAATATGAGGCGTTCATCTTCCAGGCGTCAGGTGGTAACGGTTTGGTGGTGGCTTATGCCCAAAACGTCGATTGTCCTGTTCTGTGATTCACATGACAGGATAGATGTGAATAACAAAGACTAAAAAAGGGACAAAGACTTACAGATACAGAGTTAATGGAATTAGACACACTGCATACAGAAACCATTTGGAAGTTGAGTCTGCAGTGCTATCATATCCGTGGTATCATGTGAATTGCAGAACTGCACACAATAGACCAGATAGAGCCAAATGAGCTAGTGAAATAAATGACGTAGAAGTCCACAGAAAGACGTACTTCCAAATAAATTATCTTTTCCTCACTGCTACCCTTTGTCCTATTGCTGAGCCTGATGTTCCAATAATCTATGGTCCATGTTGTAAAAGCTGCGACATGAGAAATGATCTCACAACCATGGTATTGAAATGGAATGACTGCTTTGAAAGTGAGGACATGGTTCTTATATAATGGTACAGAGGCGCATGAAATGCCAAAGCTGGGAGGTTTCCTGGTCAAACGCGGGGAGGAAAGGCATATTTGTCTCCGTTTATTAGATTATTAAGATACAACAGCAGCATTAACCCGCACTGCAGATTGGCTCAGCTGAAGCGTGCTGGAGTCTTAAGCGAGAGGTCGATTAATTGAAAGCATTCTTTGAAATTTTCCTTCACAATGCGCTGTTTTGTTACTTTGACAGTAAGAGCTGTTTTAGATCACTTCGTCTCCAAATCAGCCTTTTGCTCCCAGTAGACACTCCAATCCAGCATACATCACTTTCATTCCGACACAGCCGCATGTCATATTCGAATTCCCTTTGTGATAATTGGAATTGACAATGTCATTCTCTGAGATGTAGCAATGTAGCATGCAGTTGGTAGTGTAGTGAACACAGAGGACAAGAGAACACAGAAAATTTACAGGCCAAGAACAGACCCTTTGGACGTCGAAGCCTGAGCTGATCCACTGTCGAAACCTATCACTAAATTCCAAACCAACTGTATCTTTCCGCACCCCATCTACTCATGCATCTGTCCAGACGCACCTGAAATGGATCTACCGTGCTTGCCTCTACTACCTCTGCTGTTCAACACTATCCAACTACCTACCACCCTCTGTGTAAAATACTTCCAACGTCGAACTCTCTTAAACTTTTGACCTCTCATCTTGAACGTATGACATCTCATTATTGAATCCCTCACCTTGGGAAAAAGCTTATCTCTTTCCACCCTGGCTATACCGTTCATGATTTTGTAGACGTCAATCAGGTCCCCCTCAATCTCGTTTTCTTTAATGAAAACAAACATTACCTACTCAACCTCTCTTCAGAGCTAACACCTTCCATACCAGGCAACATCCTCATAAACTTTTTCTGCACTCTTTCATAAACGTGCATATCGTTTTGGTAATTTGGAGACCAGAACAGTACATAGCATTCTAAATGCGGTTGAACCAAAATCTTGCACAATTTTAGCATGCCAACTCTTATACTCAACGCCCCGTCTGGTGAAGACAAGCACGCCATATGCTTTCTTGTCCACTCATTCCACCTGTGCAGCTACATTCAGGGTACAAAGGATCTGAACTGCCAATCGCTCTGCTCATCAACTTTACCCAAGGCTCTTCCGTTTACAATATATTTGGCTCGAGAATTAGACTTCCCAAAATGCATCACCTCACATTTGTCTGGATTCTACTCCATCTGCCAATTCTCTGCTCAACTTTCCTGTCTATCTATATTCTCCTTCATTCGTTGACACTCCCCTATGATTTCGGTTACTCCACCAATCTTCGTGTCATCTGCAAATGTAATGGCGATATTTGGGCCAGAAACCCTTGGGGAATGGAGCATGGCAGCTGGTAGTAATTAGATTCGATGAATAAAATCTGGAATATAAACCCGCTCAGATGAACAGTGACAAAAAAGTTTTAATTTGCTGAAAACCCTTTCATTCAGTTCCCTTCAAAAGGGAAATCTGCCGTCCTTAACGAGACCTGCCAATATATGACTCAGCCGCACAATAGTACGGTACACCCATAAATTCCCCCTGACTCAGGTCAAGGAGAGTGAAGGATGAACAACAAGATTATGATGGTAACACTCCGTGGGAGAATAAGGAAGGATAAAAAAGATACATGGATGACGGGGATAATTGGGAGTCGTCTCAGCGTGGACTCAAATTCAACTTATCCAAACGAAACAGACACAAGGATACCCACGCCGTAATGAAGGTATGTCCATGGGGGCGGGGTCTGCAGGAAGGGATTCAATTGCCCGCTGAAGTGTAAACTCACTTGTTCAGTCACAACTTGGACAGGTCATTCACCACTCCACATGTGAGAAGGAATCAGTCAGGAGACCAAACTGCTGAGTCACCATCAGGTTTACAAATGACAGCAAGGGTCCGATTCTGCTGTTATTTCAGGTATTCATCCCATCCAAAAATGAACCATGTTTGGATGCCTGTTACCAGTGGAGTACAACTGTTTTCTAATGTAGATCGATAATTCAAACTTAGTTGTAGGAGTCATGGTTTAGAAGTTAAACAGAAGATACAACAATTGTTTGTGTAGTTGACTATGATGAATAATTTCAGGGACCACAGGGATGTAGCAATCAGGGAGAAAGGAAAAATGGCGAATGTAACTGAATCCAGACCAATAAGTGGGAATGAATTTGGGGAGTTGAAACAATAACAGTGGGGATTCTGAGTGGTGTACAGGAACAAAGACATTTTGGAGTGGACATTCACAGATCTCTGCAGATTGTTGGACAGGGAGATCAGTTGTTCGAGAGGGTTTTTGGATATTTTCTATTGTTGACCACAGGCTGAGGATGATATTCGATCTTTAGCAAGCGGCAGTTTAGGAAACAACCAAAGGAATATGCACAAGTCTGGTCGATGCAAGAGTCAACTGTTTTAAAAATTGTATGATAAAAGGTGGAGGGCTGAAGTATAACTCTTTGAGCATTAAGACCGTTTCATCACTCAATGAATTTACCACTGATTCCTCTCCAAATCATGCTGGTATGAGCCATGGAGGGTAATTTGCAAACGGTGACGTTTCAGTGCATCTTCAATCTTGTATTATAGTCGGTAAAGTTTTTGAACATTGAAGGTTCTGTCAACAAAACCTGGATGACGTTCTCCAGTGAATCTTCTAGGTGGTGCACTCTGCTGCAATTGTGCCTTAGCAATTAAGGGAATAAATATTCAGGTATTGAAGAATGTACATTTAAGTGACTGCATTGTCGTGGAGGGTGTCCAGTTCCTTCAGTGGTATTGAAGCTGCACCCACCTCGGTAAATGGAGAGAGTTCTGTTAAACATCTAATTTGTGCATTGTGGACAACGTAGGCTTCATGGAGACGAGAATTGAGTTAATAATCAAACAAAGTCGACCAACGGACATGTTATTATAGTCAACTTCTTTATATGGGCGGTCAGGTTCCACTTCACCTAAATACTAACTCCTAAGACGATTACACGGAGGAATTCAGTTACAATGAAGCCAT
>NC_057717.1:37260931-37280626 GCF_004010195.1 Chiloscyllium plagiosum
ACTGAAGCCATTGAATGTCAATCGAATATGATTAGATTCTCATTTGTCAGAGTTATCATTGCTGCATTTGGTCCTTCTGTGGAACAATCCGATTTCAATCGCTTTCTGATTTCAAGTTCCAATTGCCGTCTGCGCCTGAAATTTCAACGCGTTTCCTCGCCGAAATTTCTCCACCTGTCTTATAACTTCGTAAGGACGCTGTAAGGGCCAGCAGAGATTTACAAACATGTTGCTAACTCTGTATAACATGGACCTTCGTGGAATGATTGGTTCGGCTGGGATTCTTCTCCTTGAAACAAAGGAGGTGGAGGGGAACTCTATAATCTCATAATAACATTTATAAACGTTCAATATTCACTGGAACTTGACAGGGTAGATACGGTCAGGTGGCTTGCCCTATGCTGTGAGGAGAGCATCAATCGACATGAACACAGAATTAGGTATTGCCTATTTATTTCAGAAATGATGAGTAATTTCTTTGCTCAGTGGCCAGAAAGTCTGTGGCGTTTTTGTGACACCCACTGTTGAGGTTGAGTTGTTGGGTATTTTCAAACTGTGCCAGATAGTTAATCAGAAAGATGATGAAACTTTGTCGACGTAAGTGAGCAGAATCGAGTTGAAGATTATCAGATCAACCATGAGTTTGTTGAATGGTGGGGCAGACTCGATGGGCTGAGTGGCATACTTCCACTTTGTTTAACATTTGGTCTGACGCCCTATTTTATTCATAAGTTTAGAATTGTGAGGAGATGGGCTGAAGTGATAGTAAACGTTTATTAAACAGATCAGACAGATCAAGAACAAAGCTCATAAACTCAGGAAGAAGAAATGTGCTGTGGCCTGGGTGCAACAAATGACACTGTGCACAGCACAGGTAGCTGTGTCCAGAAGCTGTGAATGCTGAAGAAAGTTGGTAGACCTTATACAATTGGCAAGTCAGTGATCACGCTGGATGATGGATAGTTGTATGATCACACACAGCAGAAATTTGTGAAAGAATGAAAGGTTCGTTTCATTGGAGAGGTTTTCTGCGGTTCGAATTCCGAGTCACTGTTTGAATTACTGATCAGATCATTGTGTGAAGTGTTAAGTTAAGATACTCATGAACAACCCCACTGGATGAACTTGTGCTCCCGATCTCTTGTTATTTGTTTTTCTTTCTTTCAATGCAAATTCATAGAAAGACAAGATGGAATGGAGGGCGGAAAGAAAAATGCGTTCCTTCTCATTCCACCAATTTCATCTACAATTGAATAGAATGACTGCTCTCACTTTTCATTTCGACTTTAATGTGGTGTCGATTATTTGTGAATCTGCCGTGCAGTGAAGGGCAAGAACAAGATTTTCGATACAGTGTTTCCCAGAGTGTGAGGTGCAAAACTGCTGGAGCGGTTTGTGAAGCTAGCAAACAGGGTGTGACTCGAACTCGTGAATGTGGAGCACAGCGGTATAATAACCCAACACCATAATCTTTCAGTCTTCGCAGCACATTTTGTCGAGGAGTGACATGTCACCTCATCAGGTTACATGTGGTGAAAGTAAAGGATGAGAAATGTGGGTGGCACTAGTGGTTAGCACTGCTGCCTCACAGCGCCAGAGACCCAGGTTCAGTTCCCGCCTCAGGCGACTGACTGTGTGGAGTTTGCACGTTCTCCTCGTGTCTGTGTGGGTTTTCTCCGGGTGCTCCGGTTTCCTCCCACAGTCCAAATATGTGCAGGTCAGGTGAATTGGTCATGCTAAATTGCCCGTAGTGTTAGGTAAGGGGCAAATTTATGGGTGGGTTGCGCTTAGGCGGGTGTGGACGTGTTGGGCCGTAGGGCCTGTTTCCACACTGTAAAGGAATCTAATCTAAAATCCGCAGAGCGGAATCGAATCCACGCCATTGTGTTTCTGCTTGCACCGAATTATAATAACAGCAAATTCCAATAAATAGCCATACTGGTCAGATAGAATAGCTGTCATTGATACATTCTGAGTCAGAACTGTGTCAGAAGGAAACAGAAAACAAGAATTTTCAGTCATATTCACACCTACATTTGACGCATAATTTCTTCAGTCACTTTCTCTCTCACGTGAAGAAGCAGCCATGGAGAGGGAAATAAAGGCAATGTTGTCGCTCAATGGCCTTTCTGATATGGCTGAACCTGAATTGGATTAAATCGCAAGAAACGCTGTTTTGTTTGTTTCATTTTAATTTTGCTGCAACCTCACAATGTTCATTGTAATAATCAGAAGTGAATTAGATAAATCTCATTGTAACGATTAATGTTGTATTCAAATTTGCTCCGACTTTATTTCAGCTAAAGGAAAATATTGCTTAGAAAATCAGAGTGTTAAAATGCAAAAGAAAACCCATCAGTTTTGTTGCTCGTTGCTTTGGCAGATTTCACCGAGTATAAAATGGACCAAACATCATGGCGCTTGTCCTCACATCTTTAACGCATATGATTAAAGCCGGAAGTCGATCTCCAAGCAACTGGTCACTTCTTCTTCATTATGTAATATCATCCCTTCACAATGAGAATAATCCACTTAGTTCCATTTACAATGCTTCAGGTAGAATATTATGCCAAATCTTTCAAAATCCAGAGTTTTTGGAACCGAATCTTATTCAGCTGCGCACGTTCACGAAATTTCTTTACATTTAAAGTCAACCCACTTAGACATTGTTTCCCCGCAACTTCCGACCGACTACACCCCACCCCTACACGTTTACCGAGTCAGACGCTGTCTCTCTCCTTGTGAAATTTATTCCTTGTATGTCACCAAATGTGCCTTTCCAA
Source organism: Chiloscyllium plagiosum (assembly GCF_004010195.1). Lineage (NCBI taxonomy): Eukaryota > Metazoa > Chordata > Chondrichthyes > Orectolobiformes > Hemiscylliidae > Chiloscyllium > Chiloscyllium plagiosum. Next base: position 37,263,715 of record NC_057717.1, read on the forward strand.
ATATTTTGAAAAACAGATTCTCGGAGTGACAGCGATTCTGCTCTCATCATTTCTTTATCCTTCAAAGGTTTTTTTCAAAGGCTTTGAATGTCTAGCGTCTCGAGGTTTACTTACTTGAAAGTGGGAATTTTCCACATATTTACTCTGTCCAAACATTTCATAACCTGAAAACCCCCCAATTAAGTCTTTCTTGGTTCAGGGATAACTGTTCTAAATTTTCGAAGACAACAAGTGAATAAAATCTCATCCTCAGTATACCTTGTCAGCATCGTTTCTAATGGTTTTACACCCCAGTAAACTCCGTCATTATCCTCTCCGATAGATTCACAGAATCCTACAGTGCAGAAAGAGCCTTTCAGTCAATCGAGCCGGTGTTGACACTCTGACGAGCATCTCACCAAGACCTATCTCTCCTCCCCATTCCCTTATATTTCACCAGAAGAAGGGGCAGCCCTCCCCATTATGATGTCAAATAAAGCTGTTGGGCTATAACCTTGCGTCCTGTGACTTCTGACATTGTCCCCGCGTTACCCATGGCTAATTAACTTAATTTACTTAATTCAATCCGTGGACACGAGAGGACAATTTAACTTGGCCAATCAACATAACCTTCAGACCGAACAGCAATGCAAATTACTGAGCCAATGTTCCATCATAGTGAGCAAAACCTGAATCATTTATAATGGCTTTATTCCCTGGTAACGCAGCCTCATCAACCCAAATTCAATGTATCGAAACGCTACTCTGTGTTTTACAATCTGATTTGTGCTGCGGGAAATGTTTCTGCACTCATATTTGAATGCTTTTACGCTGTTTATCCCTCACTTTCCTGCTTCCAATAAACACTTCAATTCGGTACAAGTCTGCCGAAAGTCTTTCATTCCAACACAGTAACAAGGTGCAGTTTTCAGAAGTCACGTGTTTGCGCTTTCATTGACACACTGCCTCCCTGAGAGCTCCGCTTATTCCCCACTTGATTCAGGCAGCACTGGCCTTCCTGTGACATGCCCCATCGAGAATGGAAGGGAAAGTATCAATACCCGACTTGGGAATGGAGCGACTGTTTTAAAATATTTACATTGTCCCCAGTGGAGAATTGAGCCCTGTGACAGGCGGGGACACTATACACTATCCTACCGAGAACAAAAGTGTCAAAGGAGGCCCTTCAACCAATTGTGGTCACACTTGTCAAAAACAACTGCCCTAATGAACTGAATCCCATTTCACAACGTTAATCCCACACCCTTATATGTCTTGGCATCACAAGTTCAAATCTGAATGTTTGTTCAGGTTCCTAAGGGTTTCTGCCGCTCTGAAAAATGCAGACAGTGTATTCCAAATTCCAACCACCTACTGGCTTATAAAGCAGTTTTGCACATCTTCTCAAACCATTCTGCCTTTCTCTTAGATCTCTGGCCCCTGCAAATCACTCCCTCCATCAATGGGAAACTCGTTCAGTCAACCCTGTCCATACCCTAACTCAATCATATCTCCTCTACATCTCCTTTGCACAGCGACAAACACGGCACTCTGTCCTGTCTTTCTTCACAACTGAAACTCTTCAGCCCAAACAATACCCCGGTAAATATTTCCTGCACTTTTCTCAGTGTGATCACATCCATGCGATAATGTGACTTGCAAAACTGCACACAACACTCTTGCTTGAGCCTAATGAACATTTGTTTTAAAATTTCTATATTAGTATGAGGGCAATTCTGGCTAAGTAGAATTTATTAACCATTCTGAATTGCCCAGAGGGCAATTGAGACTCAACCATATTGTTATGAGTCTGAAGTAACATGCAGGTCAGACCAAGTAAGGACAGCATATTCCATCCTGAAATGACAACAGTGAACCAGATGTTTCTTTTTCAAAAATTGTCAATGGATATATAGTAATCAATAGATTCTTCCTTGCAGATATTTGCTGAATCCAAATTTTACAATATGGCATGGTGGGGCTCAAGCCCAAGTGCCCAGACTATTACCTCGGTCACTCGATTATCAGTCCTATGAAACTACCACAAGAGCAACACAGAAAGCCACAAAAGCTGATCATTTCCAGTAAAATCTCTTTTCCCCAAAACTGGCCTGGGTCTTTTCCAAGAGCCTGATGCGCCAATTGTCTCTGTCCTATGTCAGTAAAAGCTGCTACATGGGGATTGATTTCACAACTGCGGTATTCAAATAGATCGACTCGTTTGGAGGTGCCGATGGTGAGATTGGGGCACGTTCACCCAGCAAAAGTGACCGCAGCACAGACAGAACGGTATGAATGTGAAAGGGAGTGACAGATTGTGCATTGCCTCAGAGAAATGGGAGGAGGGACGGAAAGGAGGTTTAATGATCGTGGGAAGGAGAGACATCTCCGACAACGAGTGTGTTTGAATCCTCATATATGAAACGCAGAGATGTGAGAGAGCGTAATTTGAAGGTAAAACAATTAATTTCTTACCATGTGTCACAAAAAGGACAACGAAGAGAAAACTTAGTGCCGTGATTTGGTTTCAAATCGAGGTTGCTGTGTCACAATGCAAAATACCGACAATCATGATCACAGCAACAACAGAACAGGATGCTTGCACGCAGCAATAAGTGTACTAGCAGAGGAAATGTTCGGAAAAACAGCAAATGTCCAATATCAGTACTCAGCGAACAGTCACAGGCATGTGGGAACTGAGAATGAATTGAATCTTCAAATTCGATGTCTTCAGAGGCTGTGGAGATCCTTGAATGAGAATGTTGAAAACTGAGATTGATAGATTTCGCCAAAATATCAAAGACTCGGTGGACAGTACAGGATATTGTTGAAATGTATGCTTCAGCAGCATTTATAGCTTGACATCGGCGACTTCACCAGCTTCCTCAAGGCCACAACCAGTGTTGCAGATAATCACACATAATCCCAGTTCACAGCCTCGGATTTAGAGAAACTGCGCCACAGCCTCCCAGATACAACCGGGAATGGGAATGGGATGAGTGCGCGATGTTACTCTCTGGTTTCAGTGATGCAGTAGGTGACAGTGCGGTCCTTCTATGATGGTATAGAGACGCAAGAAATTCCTCATGCTCCTGATCAAGGGAATAGTTGTCCCTGTTTATACTCTCATAGCGACTTATAGTGCATCTTGCTAAGACAGCTGAGTGGCACAATTGGAGCGTGTTGAGCCGTTAACTTTGCATTGGTGGGTTTAACAGATGATTTTGCTGTTTAGGTCTGTGTTTCCGACACTGGCGGTGGCAGCTGCATTTGCTCGCATCAGCTCAGAATCAGTTTCTTCCACACAGTCAAGACTTCAACCTGGAGAAGGTGGTGTTGGGTGATATTTTGAACTGGTTGTCCTTGGGGGCTGGAACACGGAAAAGGTGATGTTTAAGTTCGACAAGTAAAACCTGAAATGCAAGCCTGACCTCAGAAACAGAGATAATAACTTTAATCTCCTACAATCCCATTCATTCATGTCCTTTATGCAGACTCTGGCCCGTCCTGCTTACGAGAGACTCCAGGGCCAGAAAAACATGAGCTGACCCTTAATTCAAGAATCCCCATCGTTTGGGGAAGCAGGGTAGTCGGCCCTTCCAGTCCCATCAGACCCCACGGTATTCCCTATCCCATAAACCTGCATTTCCCATTGTTGATTCCTGTAACTGGCACATCTTTGGTCAGAGGGAGAAATAAATACGCGAACACACAGAGAATGTGCAGACTGTCCATTCTGTGTAGACAGAGACCCGAGGCTGTGTGGAGTTGCCAGGCAGCAACGAACAAGGGGCGAAGAATAAATGTTGTCCTGACCAGTGATACCCACACCCTGTGGGTGAATGAGGAAGAATGAAAACCCATTAACAACATGGAAAACAGGATTTGTATCTGTGTGGACACAATTTGAAAGGATCGTTCACCCTGGGTTGAAAAAAGGATGCCGATACCACAGAGAAAGCAGGGCAATGTGGGAACTGCTGGAAGGGATTCAATTAACCACAGAAATGGAATCTCATTTAATCAGTAACACTGGGGACAGGCCGTTCACCAGTCCCGTGTGTGGGAAGGTTTCACTGAGCAAAACAACCTCCGAGACTCCAGCAGAATTACATATCCCATCAGGTGTTCGGTTATGCTGTCAATGCTGCTTTTCATCCCAACGAGCTATTTGCCCAAAGCGTCAATCGCAGAGTCATACAGCATGAAAACGATCACTGAGCAAAACAACCTCCGAGACTCCAGCAGAATTACATAGCCCATCAGGTGTTCGGTTATGCTGTCAATGCTGCTTTTCATCCCAACGAGCTATTTGCCCAAAGCGTCAATCGCAGAGTCATACAGCATGAAAACAGCCCCCCTCAGTCCAACCAATCCATGCTGAACATACTGCCAAACTAATCTACTCCCATCTGCCTCATGCTGTAACCGCTGAGTGGTTATAATCCACTTGTAGTTTTACTTCTGTGTTGTTGATCCAAAAACCCAAGTAATATTTTGGGAACAAAGGGTTCAGGTCCTGGCATGACAGATAGTGGAGTTTGAATTCAATAAGCACCTGGAATTGAAGAATCTCAGTTGTGTGGAAAATCCCATCTGATTCACTCCTGCCAGTTCAGAAAGCAAACTGTCATATTCCTCTGCTCTGTCCCACAGGATACTCCAGATGGATAATATTGTGGTTGACTCTTAACTGTCCTCTGGGAAATAACTGATGTACTAGGCATGAATAAATTTATTTTAAAAATCCCACTTTCCCATTCATGTTTGGATCGAATTGTTATTTAAATGTTGCAAATGTACCCTCATCCATCACTTCCTCAGCAAGTTAATTGCACACGTAAAACACATTCTCTAATAAAAAGCCTCACATGTCTTTTTTTAATAACTCTCTCTCTCTCTTCATCTTAAACATATGCCCTCTCGTCTTAAAATCCCCCTCCTGGGAAAAGCCAGCTTTTGTTAACTCTAACGGCCTCTCAAGAATTCATAAATTTCTGTCAGGTCGCCGCTCAAACCCCTAACCTCGAGTGAAACCAGTCTCAACTAGGAGAAAGTGAGAACTGTAGATGAGGGATCAGAGTCGATTGTGTTGTGCTGGGAAAGCACAGCAGGTCAGGCAACATCTGAGGAGCAGGAGAATCGACGTTTCAGGGAAGAGCCTGATGAATGACACTTGCGCGAAAATATGATTCCCCTGCTCCTCGCATACTGCCTTACCTGTTGTGGTTTTCCAGCACCCCGATCGGGAATCTGAAAATAGTCTCGCCTATCGAGCCTTTCATTACAACTCAAACCTTCCACACACGGCAACATGCGTGTATACCTTTTCTGAACCTGCTCCAGCTGAATAATATCATTCCTACAACTCGGCTATCAGGACTGGACATAATATTCCAGAAGCGGCCTCATCAATGTCCTGCAAAACTTCACCATAACGTCCCAACTCCTATACACAAAGGACTGAGCAATGAAGGGAAGTATGTTAAATACCTTTGAACACCTTGTCTGTAGGTGATGCAAACTACAAAGAATTATGTACCTGCATCCCTAGCTTCCGTGTTCTCCAACACTAGGCAAAGACCTACACTTTTTGCTGTACCAAAATGCAATACCTTCCATTTATCCAGATTGAACTCCATGTCACATTTTTCAGTCCAACGACTCATTGGATTAATATCCTATTGAATCTTATATAATCTTCCTCATTGTCTACAATTCTGATGCCGCCTGCAAACCTACGCAGCATGCCTTTTGTGTGTTCCACTGCTTTCTCATATAGATCAGTGATTCATATTTACTTGTAATGATCGTTATTCAGCAGTGTGCAGATCATACACCAGTTAGTCATGCAATTAACCATGAGGAAGAAAGCCACAGACTGCAGGGAGATATTAAAAAATTGGAAATAAAAATGGTGAAAACAATTCATTCCAGGGAAGTGTGTGATGGTGAAGGAAAATCAAACTTCAAACCAGTCTCCCTCGCTCCAGTTGTGGCACTCAGTTGTCTCAGCAAGATGCACTGTAGATCGCTGTCATTATAAATGGGAACAAATTTCCCTTCTGCCCTGCCTTTTACCAGGAGCATTCGCAACCACGGAACTGCTTACGCCTCTAAACTCTCATAGAAGTACCGTACATTATCCAGTTGTGTCACTGGAGCCATCGAGTATCTCTGCGACCTCATTCCCATCCCGATTTCCAGTTGTATCATTGTGACTGCGCCACTCAGTTCCTCTGATTTTGGTGCTGGGAATTGGGACTCTGTGGCAGCATTGGTTACTGCCTTGTGTGGGGAAACTGGTGAAGGAGTCGATGTTTAACTGCATTGCTATTGCGGCATACATTTCAACAAAACCTGCACTGTCCCCAAAGTCTTTGATGTTTTGGAGAAATCTATTTATCTCAGCCTTCTGCATATTAATGATGGAATCACCATCATTAATATGCAGACGGCTGAGATAAATAGATTTCTGTGGGCACCAATGTTAAACGGTCAGCCCATTCTGAGTTCCCACACATCTGCCACTGTTCACTTAGCACTAATATTGTGTGTTAGGTACTCTGCCTAACATTGTCTATGCTGCTGTACTTATAGCGCCCGGGTAGCGTGCTGATGTATGGGGTGCCGCGATCGTATAGTGGTTAGTACTCTGCGTTGTGGCCGCAGATACCTCGGTGCGAATCCGAGTCACAGCAATAGTTTCTCTATTTGCCCCAGTTTTTGTGAAGCACACAAAGGTATAAGTTGTTTTAACATGGTAATTTTGTCCAAGGCAATGATATTTTTCCTTCAAATTCTGCTCGCTCATAACTCGGTGTTTCATATGTCAGCATTCAAATCCGCCCGTTCTCAGAGATTTCTTCCCTCCTACGATCATTAACCCGACTTTCCATCCAACACCACCATTTCATTAATTTGGGGATGCCAGTGTTGGACTATGGTGTACAAAGTTAATAATCACACAACACCAGGTTATAGTCTTACATGTTTAATTGAAGCACTAGCTTTCGGAGCGCAGCTCTTTCACCATTTGGCTGTGGAGTCATATCCTATTTCATTAATGCACTGCCGAATCTAACACTGACTCTCACATTGATACCGTACAATCTGTGCTGCTGTGGTCACTGTTGCTGGGTGAACGTGCCCCAACCCACGATCGGGACCTGCAGACCAGTTGATCCATTTGGTTACCACTGTTGTGAGATCAATACTCATGTAACAACTTTTACTGAGACAGACAAGAAATCATTGGAGGGTCAAGCTCAGGAAAATGACACTGGAAAATATCGGCGAAAAGCAACTCCATTGGAAAAGATCAGTTTGACCGGTTTTCTGCAATGGCTGAGCGCTCTTCCCACTGGATTGTTAATTCAGACACCAGGGACTCGGGTTTGACTCCGACCATGCTAGGTGATAGAATTTGGATTCAGTATATATCTGGAATTACGAATTTAATAACTCCCATAAATCTATGCTCAGTTGTTGAAAAAAAATAAAACCATCAGTTTCACTGACGTCCTTTAAAGAAGGAAACTGCCATTCTTATCTGGTCGGGCCTCCATATGACTCCAGACTCACTGCAATATTGTTGAGACTCAGTGCCCGCTGTGTACTTAGAGATAGCAAAATATGCTGCCAAGCCAGTGATGCCCTCATACAGTAGCAGAATAAAATAAGTTTATTTGGCTCTAGCTCAAGTACTGTGTGCAGTTCTACAACTCACATTATAGCATGGATGTGATCGCACTGGGAACAGTGCAGGAGAGATTCACTGGGGTATTGTCTGGCTGAATAGTTTCAGTTATGAGGACAGACTGGGGTTGTTTGTGGCCGAGCAGCGGAGATTGGGGAAGAGATGACTGAGATGTTCAAAACAATCAGGGATACGGATCGGATAGATTAAAAGAAGCGTTTCCTGTTGATGGAGGGATCAAATACCGTGCCAAGAGATGTCGGGAAAAGGCAGAAAGGTTTGAGTAGATGTGCGCAAAGCGTCAGAGAGGCGGAAACCCTTTTCACCTGAAAAAAAAATTCAGATGAGACTTTGTGATGCCAAGACATATAAGGCTATGGACTGAATGATGGAAAACTTGATAAGAACGTTAAGCAGTTGTGTTGGACAAGTGCGGCCACAACAGGCTGAAGGGCCTCCTTCGACGTTGTTGTCCTCGGCAGTATCGTCGTTCGTGTCCCCGCCTGTCACAGGGCTCAATTCTCCGCTGGGGGCATCGTAAAAGTTTTAAACCTGTCGCTCTGTTCTCCAGTGAAGGTTATTAATGCCTGGCCTTCCATTCTCTATTGGATATGTCACAGGAAGGACAGTGTTGTCTGAATCAGCGTGGGGAAGGACTGCAGCTCCTGGGGAGAGAGAGTGTCAGTGAAAGTGCAAACACGTAACTTCTGCAAACTGCACATTGTATCTGTGTTTGAATGAAAACAATTTTATCGATTTGTTTCTGACTTAAATGTTTGCTTAAAGCAGGAACCTGAGGAAGAAAACAGGGTAATCCGTTCACTTATGAGTGCAGAAACATTTCCTGCAGCACGAATGAGGTTGTACAGCGCAGAATCGCGTTTGGATGCATTGAATTATAGTTGATGGGCGCAGCTTGCTTTCACTAGGCTGAGTTACCAGTGTATAAAGCTATTAAACATGATGCAGATGGTGCTCACTGTTATGATATAATTGCTGAGTGGCTCGCACTGATTTTAGATCTGCAGTTGAGGTGGATTGACCGTGTTAAATTGCCCTGTCATGTCCAGGGAGTGAAATCACTAAGTTAAGTGAATTAGCCATGGGTAATGCGGGGATAATGTCAGCAGTCACACGATGCAATGTTTTATTCCAGTAGGTTTATTTGAAATCACAAGCCAGAGGGCTGTTCTTTCTTCAGGTGAAATATATGGGATAGAGTGGGGGGGATAGGTCTGGTTGTGATGCTCTTCAGAGTGATTCTATGAGAGAAGACACTGCCAGCGTTTACTGGGCTGCTAAGACATTAGAGACGATGGTGACGGCGTTTAGTGGGGATGGGACTTTATTTATTTGTGTGTTGGAAAATTTGGAACTGAAACAAGGAAAACCGAATGGAAGATTTCGAGAGTATGTGAGGTTTGGAGGGAGGAAATAGGTGGTAAATTCACTCTTTAAAGTTACTAAATTTCTGAACGTCAGGTATTCAAAACCATTGATGTCGGACAAAGAAATGATGGGAGCAGAATTTCTGTCACTCAGAGAATCCGTTTCCAAAATATTTGGAAAGGCACATTTAGAGACACACAAGCAGTGAGTTTCACCAGGAGAAAGATACAGCCTGTGGCTGGGTAAAAATGTAAAATTGGGGTGTGGGGGATGGAAGGTGCGAGGAAACAATGTCTAATTTGGATGAATTGAAATGTAAAGAAATATCAGAAACGTATGCAGCCGAATAAGAGTCAGCAAAAATGCAGAATTTTGAAAGATTTGCATTAATATTCCACATTAAACATTATAAATGGAACTGAGCAGATTTTATAGATTGTCAAGGAAAGATATTCCATAATGAATAGGAAGTGACACGTCGCTTGGATGTCGATTTTCTGTTAATTTCATGCCTTAAAGATGGGAGGACAATCGCCATGATGTTGGGTTCATTAGATACCCACTGGAATCTGCCAAAGTAACTCAGCATCAAAACTGGCTTTTTTTTTGTAGTTAAACTTCCAGTTTTTCTCATCAGTATTTTCTTTAAGCCGAAATAAATTCGGATCAAAATTGAATACAATTTTAAACATTCCAATTATATAAATCCAATTCACTTCCGATCATTGCAATGAGCAGAGTGAGGTTGCAGCAAAATTAATAAAATGAAGTGAACAAAACTGCATTTCCGGGAAATTTACCCAGATCAGGTTCAGCCATATTAGGAAAGCCATCGAGCTAAAACATCACCTACACTTCTCTCTCCATATATACTTCCTCACGTGAGGGAGAAACTGTCTGAGGAAATTATGAGTCAAGACTAAATATGCGTGTGAATGTGACGGGAATTTCTTGTTCACTGGTTCATTCTGAGACAGTTCCGACTCAGAATGAATCACGGACAGCTATTCCTTCCAAGGATGGTGTCAATTCCTTGGATTTTGCTGATATTATCATTCCTCTGAAAGCAGAAACATAATGGTGTGGATTCGATTCCGCTCAAGGAATTTCTCATCCCCTATTAGCACCATATGTAATCTTGACAGGGTCACAAGTGAACTCCTTTACTATGCGAGGAAATGACCCCGAGGTTATGGCGACGGGTTGGTAATTCATTGTTCACATGTGGGTTCAAATCCTGCTCTGGTTGTTACTTTTATTAAACGCAGCTGTGATTTTCCTTTGTGACTCGCTTCTTTAGTATACATTAGATGGAGAATCTTGCTCTTGCCCTTCATTGCACCGCAGATTTGCAATAAATTGATATCACATCAAAGTCGAAACAAACCAATTTGATTCTGTTGTAAGTTGAATTGGGATAATGAAAAGGAGTGCAACTTTTGTTTCGTCCCTTCATTCCATCTTGACTTTCTATGAATATACATCGAATGAAAGAGAAAGAAATAAGGAGAGATCGAGAGCAATAGTTTATCCAGTGGGATTGTGAATGAGTATTTTGATGTAACATTCCACACAAAGGTCTGATCAGTATTTCAAACAGTCAATTGGAATTGGAACTGCAGAAAGCTTCTCCAGTGAAACAAACCTTTCATTCTTTCACAAACTATTGCTGTGTGAATCACACTTGCGATCCATCATCCAGCGGGATCACCAAGTTGCCAACAGGATTAGATCCACCAATTTTCTTTAGCAATCACAACTTCTGCACATATCCATCTGCGGTGTGCCCAGTGCCATTTGTTGTCTCCAGGCCACAACACATTCCTTGTTCATGGGTTTAACAGCCTTGTTCCTGATCTTTCTGATAAGTTTGAGAAACCTTTTCTATCACTTCATCCCATCCCCTCAGAATTCCAAACTTATCAATAGAATAATACGTTCCACCAAATGATGTAGGATTGGAAGTCGGTCATTCAGCCCATCAAGTCTACTCCACCATTCAACGAACTCATGGCTGATCTGTTAATCCTCAACTCCATTCTCCAGCCTTACATCGACAGAGCTTCATCGTCTTTCTGGTTAAATATCTGTCTGGCAGATTTTGAAAATACACAATAACTCAGCCTAAACAAAATTTTCTGGAAAGGGTTCCACAGAATCACTGGACCCTGAGCAAAGAAATTACTCCTCATTGCTGAATTAAATTGGCAATAACTAATGACTTCATGTCCTCTGGTGCTCTCATCATACCAGAGGGCAAACTACCTACCCGTAACAATCCTGTTAAGATCCCATGAATATTGAACGTGTATAAATGTCATTATGTGATAATACAGCTCCACTTGCCTCCTTTGTTTCAAGGAGAATAATCCCAAGCTAACCAATCATTCCACGTAGCTCCAGTTTATCCAATGTTGACAACATCTTCGCAAATCTCTGCTGTCCCCTGCAGCGTCCTTACATATTATTAAGGCAAGTAGAGAAGTTTATGTGAAGGAACGATTGAAATTCCAAGCACAGATGTGAAATGGAACTTGAAATCAGACAGCGACTGGAATCAGATCGGTCCACACAAGGACGGAATACAGTAATGATAACTCTGACAAATGAGAATCTAATCATATCCCACTGACATTCAATGGCTTTACTGTAACCAAACTACGCCATATAATCGTCCGCAGAGCTAGAATTTAGAGAAAAAATGATATGAACTGGCTATATAAACATTTTGACAACAAAAACATGTCCTTCGGTAGTCATTTTTTGATTATAAACTCAACTTGTGCCACCGTGAATCCTACATCGTTTGCAACGCACAAATGAGACGTGGAACACGACTCTCTCCATTTGCTGAGATGGGTGTAACTTCAATAACACTTAAAGAACTGGATACCATTTACGACAATGCAGTCACTTGATTGTTCCCTCTTCAATACCTGCAATATTCATTCTCTTCACCGCTAAGGAACAATTCAGCAGAGTGCACCAACTACAAGATGCACTGGAGTAAGTAATCTGGGCATTTTGACAGAACGTTCAAAGCTCAACAGCTTACTGACTATAAGGAAAATGTTGGAAGATGCAACGAAATTTCACCATTTGCAAGTTACCCTCCAAGGCGCATAGCACCCTGACTTGAAAAGTAATCAGTGATAAACTCATTGAGTGGTGAAACAGTCTCGATGGGCAATATTGCATATTTCAGCTTTCTACTTTTATCTTATAATTTTATGCGGTGACCAGACTTGTGCTCAGTCCTTTAGCTATTCCCTAAACTGGTGGTTGCTAAAGTGCTGCTATCATCCACGGCCTGTGGTCAACAATAGAAAATATCCGAAAACCCGCTCAATCAACTGATTCCCCATAAGATTAGAATGGTGTTGGAGAAACACAGCAGGTCCGGCAGCATCTGAAGAGTAGGAAAAATGAACGTTTAAGGCAAAAGCCCTTCATCAGGAATGAGACTGGAAGCATATGGGATGGAGAGATAACTGGGAGGGGGTGGGACTTTGAAGAAGGTAGCTGAGAGCGCAGTAAGTGTATGGAGGTGGGGGTGAACGTGATATGTCAGAAAAGAAGGTGGAGTGGATAGGTGGGAATGAGGATGCATTAGTGGGACACGTCAGGAGGACTGTGTTGAGCTGGAAGTTGGGAACTGGAGAAAGGTAGGGGAGGGGAAATGAGGAAACTGGTAAGTCCAAATTGATGCCATGGCGTTGAAGGGTCGCATAGCGAAAGATGTGGCTTTCTTCCTCCAGGCATCGTGTGGTGAGGCAGTGGCGATGGAGGAGGCCCAGGACCTGCATGTCCTCGGGAGAGTGGGAGGGGGAGTTGAAATGTTTGGCCAAGGTGCACTGGGGTTGAATCTTTCGGGTGTTCTGGAGATATTTTCTGAAGTGCTCTGCGAGAAGACATCCAGTCTCTGCAGTTTAGAGGAGACCACATCGGGAGCAACAGATACAATAAATGGCACGTGTGGAAGTGCAGGTGAATCTTTTATGGATGTGGAAGCCTCCATTGGAGCTTTGGACGGAGGTGAGGGGGTAGATGTGGGTGCAAGGTTTGCAGTTCCTGCAGTGACAGGGGAAAGTGCTCGGAGGAAAGGGTGGATCATTGGAGGGCGTGGACCTGACGAGGTAGTCACAGAGCGAACGGTCTTGGCAGAAATTGGATAGGGGTGTGGTCCGTTTAGAGGTGGCGAAACTACCATCGGATGATGTAATTTATGTGGAGGTTGGTGGGATGGAAGATGAGGACGTTGTTGTGGTTGGAGGTGTGGACTTCGTGGGCGGAGGTACGGGACATGGATGAGATGCGTTGGAGGGCATCTTCAATCAGAAAGGAGGGGAAGTTCCGGTCTTTAAAGAAGGAGGACATCTGGTGTGTTCTGTGGCGGAACTGGTCCTTTGGGAGCAGATACGATGGAGGTGGAGGAATTGGGAATACAGGAAAACATTTACGCAAGAGGTAGGGTGGGAGGAGGTATAATCCAGACAGCTGTGGGAATCAGTGGGTTTGTAAGAAGTTTGCCAGTAATACTGACCTCGAGGGAGAAATTTCCTTCCCCACCACTATCCACTTTTCACAAAGACTGTTTCCTCCACGACGACCTAGCCAAGTCCACGCCCTCCAATGACCCACCCTCCCCTCCCGGCACATTCCCCTGCCACTGCATGACTTGCAAAACCTGCACCCACATCTTCCCCCTCACATCCTTCCAAAGCTCCAAAGGAGCCTTCCACATCTATCAAATGTGCATCTGCACTTCCACACATGTCATTTATTGCATCCGTTTCTCACGATGTGGTCTCTTCTACATTGGGACCATCGGATATCTTCTCGCAGAGCATTTCCAGGACACCCGCAACAGTCAACCCAACGCCCCTTGAACAAACACATCAATTACCCCTCCTCACCCACTCTCCTGATGGCATGCTGGTCCTGGGCCTCCTCCACCGCCATTACCTCATCACCTGACGCCTCATCTTCCACCTCGGGACCCTTCAATCCCAGGGCATCAATGTGGTATTCGCCAGATTACTCCTCGCCCCACGCCCACCTTATCCAAGTTCCAGCCTTCGAGCTTGGTGCCATCCTACTGACGTGTACCGCCTGTCTATCTTCCTTCCCATCTATCTGCTCCACCCTCTTCTCCGACCTATCACCTTTATCCCCACCTCCATCCACATACACCATTCTCAGCTAAATTCTTCCCAGTCCCAGCCCTCCCGTTTTTCTCTCCACCCTTGATGCTCCCAGCTTTAGTCCAGATGAAGGCCTTTTGCGGAAACATAGTTTTTTTTTTGCAACTCGGATGCTGCCTGACCTGCTGTGTTTCTTCAGAACCACTCTAATCTTGATTCTGATCTCCAGCATCTACAGTACACTCTTCCGTCCAACTGATTCCCCTGTCCATTGATCTTCAGGGATCGTGAATGTCCACTCCATGATCTCTTTGTCCGTCTACACCACACAGAATACTCACTGTTATTGTTTCTTCTCCCCAAATTCATTAACACTCATTGATCTGGATTCAATTCCATTTAGCATTTTACTTTTCCACCTGACTAATGCATCACTGCAGTCCTTGGAATTCTTCACCAAAGTCAACTGCACGACCAATTGTTGTATCATCAGCAAACTTGCAAATCATGGCTTCTACAACCAAGTCTAAATCATTGGTCTACATCAGAAAACAGTGGCACTCCACTGGAAACAGGCATCCAAACAGGGTTCATTGCTGGTTGGGATTAAAAGCTTCTATAACAGCAGAATCGAAATCCTGCTGTAATTTGTAAACTTCCTGGTGACTCTGTCAGTTGGTCTCCTGAGTGATCACTTCTCACATATGGGAGTGGTGAGTGACCTGTGCGCATTGTGACTAAGCAAGTGAGTTTACACCTCAGCGGGTAATTGAATCCCTTCCTGCAGTCACCCCATGGCCGTGACATATTGGGACTGCGGGTATCCTTGTGTCTATTTAGTTTGGATATCAGTTAAATTCGAGTCCACACAGATACGACTCCCATTTTCCCCTTGTCTGAGTCAGAGGGCATTCATGGGTGAACCACATTGTCGTGGGTCTGGAGTCACATATTGACAGTGCTCGTCACGGTCGGCAGACATGAACGAATGAGTTTTCAGTAATATAAAGTTATTGTCTCTGTTCCTGAGATTGGGTTTCTTTTCCAGATTTCATTCATCGAATTTAACTAACAGCAGCTGCCACGTTCCAGTCTCCAAAGATTACTCGCCCAATAGATCGCCGCTGCACTAACAACTCCCTGCTGCATTTCTCCATTCAAAGAATGACATTGTCAATTCAGATTATCCCAGATGGAGAGAGAATAGGACGCGTTTCTGTGTTGGAATGGAAGCAATGTAGCTGGATTGGAGTGTTTACTGCAGCAAGAGACTGATGTGGAGACGATGTGAGCAAAAGCAGTTCTTACTGTCAAAGCAACAAAATACCACTTTGTTAAGGAAAATCACTTAGAATGCCTTCAATACGTCGACCTCTCACTTAAGGCTCCAGCATGCTTCCTCTGAGCCAATCCTCAGTGCGGGTTAATGCTGCTGCTCACTCTTAATAATGTAATAGGTTGAAATCAATATGCCTTCCACCCCGCCTTTAACCAGAAGCACTCACAGCCTCAGCATTTCACGCGCTTGGATATACAGACAAAATCTTTTCCCTGGGTTTGGAGAGTCCAGAACTAGAGGCCATAGGTTTAGGTTGAAAATGGAAAGGTATAAATGAGACATAAGGGGCTACATTTTCATCCTCGGTGGTGCATGTATAGAATAAGCTGCCAGAGGAAGTGGTGGAGTCTGGTACAATTGCAACATTTCAAAGGAATTTGGATGGGTATATGAATAGGAAGGGTTTGGAGGGATATGGGTCGGGTGGTGGCAGATGGGACTCGATTGGTTTAGGATATCTGGTCGGCATATACGGGTTGGACTGAAGAGACTGTTTCCGTGCTGTACATTTCTATAACTGGGCGGCATGGTGGCACAGTGGTTAGCACTGCTGCCTCACAGTGCCAGAGACCCGGGTTCAATCAGGTGGAGTTTGCACATTCTCCCAGTGTCTGCGTGGGTTTCCTCCGCGTACTCCGGTTTCCTCCCACAGTCCAAAATTTGCAGGTTAGGTGAATTGGCCATGCTAAATTGCCCATAGTGTTAGATGCAGGGGTAAATGCAGGGGAATGGGTATGGGTTGGTTGACTTGTTGGGCCGAAGGGCCTGTTTCCATACTGTAAGCAATCTAATCTAATCTAATCTAATGAGTCTGTGACCGGGCCTTAACCAATCATGTCACTGGTGCCACAGAATAGCTTCACGTGCTCATGTCCACCGCCACTTCCAGTCCCTATACACCTCCATTCCCCACCACAAAGGCCTCAAAGCCCTCCGCTTCTTCCTTTCTCGCCGAACCAACCAGTACCCTTCCACTGACACCCTTCTTCGACTGACTGAACTGGTCCTCACTCTGAACAACTTCTCTTTCCAATCCTCCCACTTCCTCCAAACCAAAGGAGTAGCCATAGACACCCGCATGGGCCCCAGCTATGCCTGCCTCTTCGTTGGATAAGTGGAACAGTCCATCTTCCGCAGCTAAACTGGCACCACCCCTCACCTTTTCCTCCTCTACATCGATGACTGTATTGGCGCTGCCTCGTGCTCCCACAAGGAGATTGAACAGTTCACCCACTTTACTAACACCTTCCACCCCGACCTCAAATTTACCAGGACCGTCTCAGACTCCTCCCTCCCCCTCCTAGACCTCTCCATTTCTATCTCGGACGACGGACTCAACACGGACGTTTACTATAAACCGAC
>NC_057717.1:37281493-37299159 GCF_004010195.1 Chiloscyllium plagiosum
TCCTTCCATCTATCGCATTTCCAACGCCCCTCCCCCAAGTCCCTCCTCCCTACCTTTTATCTTAGCCTGCTTGGCACACCCTCCTCATTCCTGAAGAAGGGCTCATGCCCGAAACATCGATTCTCCAGCTCATTGGATGCTGCCTGACCTGCTGCGCTTTTCCAGCAACACATTTTTAAGCTCTGATCTCCAGCATCTGCAGTCCTCACTTTCTCCACCGCCACTTCCAGTTTGGTATTCGCTGCTGTGCCACAAAGTTTGTCTGATTCTGGTTCCAGGAACTGGAGTTATGTGACTGACTGCAGCAATGTGTACTTCCTTGTTTGGGGAAGTTGGTGAAGAAACTGTTATTAACACATAGTTAATAACACATTGTTATTGAAACATCCATTGCACCAATATCCCGCACCATCCCCTGAACCTTATTTTTTCTAGAAATCTATCAAGCTCAGTCTTCAACATGCAGTATTCGATGGAACCACCACAGCGTCTGGTGGTATCGAATTGAAAGATTCAGCTAATTCTGAATTCCCACATGTCTGCAGTCGCTCATGTAATATTCCTGCTGTGTATCTGCTTCTCTTCCTAACGCATCCTCTGTCACTGTAATTATTGTTGTTTTTAAACGCGGGTCTTTGCATGACTCTGTGGTGGTTTGAATGTTAAAACATTCTGCATTGTGGCCGCAGTAAGATCGTTCGAATCCGAGTCTCAGTTGATTTTACATGAAAGCATTCTTTGAGATTATATTTTTTTCCATCAAACCCCTCTCTCTCTCACATCTCTGCGAGTCATAAACAGGATCCAGACTCACCATTCTCGGAGAATTCCCTCCCTCCCGCAAACACATACCTCCTTTAAGTTCCCCCTTCCATTTCCCTTACAATCACTTTCACATTGAACTCGTTAGGCCTGTGCTGCTGCGCACACTGTTGCTGTGTGACCATGCCCAAGTCTTACCATCGGGACCTTCAAACCAGTTGATCAATTTCGATACCACAGTTGTGAGCTCAATCCACATGGCGAAGCTTTTACTGAAATGGACCAGCGATTATTGAAACATCAGGTTCAGGAAAATGGCACAGGGAAGCATTGAGGAAAATAAACTTTATTCAAAAAATACCAGTTTCTGTCGACTTTCGCATCATTTATTTCACGTGTTCATTCGGCTCTAGCGAGACTATTGTGAGTAATTATGAAGGGGAGATTTGCCAGGATATTGTCTGGCTGAAGAAGAGAGATTGGACAAACTGGAGTTGTTTTTCTTAGAGAAGAGGAGATTGAGAGGGGCATGATTAAGATGTACAAAGTACTGACGGATATGAATAGCGTAGACTGAAATATATGTTTCGCTTTGATGGAGATTTAAATCACGGGAGGCCATCGATTTAAGGTCAGAGACGGAAAGATTAGAGTGAATGCGTGGAAAAACGTTTTCAAACAGTGGGTGGTTGAAATGGGGAACACAGTGTACGCAAGGGTCGGAGAGGCAGAAATCCACATAACTTTCCGAAGTATTCAAATGTGAATTTATGATGCCAAGGCATACAAGGATGTGGGTCAAGTGATTTGAAAAGGAGTTAGGATAGTTAAGCAATTGTTATTAAGCAATACAGATACTCCATTCCAAGTACGGATTATTGATACCTGTCCTTCCATTCTCTAAGGGACAAGTCACAGGAAGAATTGTGCTGTCTGAATCAGCGTGGGGGAGTACTACTGCTCCCGGGGAGACAGGGTGACACTGACAGTGCAAACACGTAACTTCTCAAGCTGTACCTGGTGCTGTTGTTGAAATGAAAATCATTTGATACTTTTGCTCCGTAGTGAGGTGTTTACTTATAGCAGGTAGCTCAGGAAGATATACAATCTACTGCCCTTTCCCCACTGGACCACACCACTGAATACTGGCACTGTGCAGGACAATTACTCTCGGTACACCATCGTCCAATCCTCCTTGACCCCCAGCACTTCCCCATTGGCACCATTACACGCAATCCCAGAAGGTGTAATGCTGCTCGTTTACGATGTCTCCCATTTACTGTGTAAGGTTCCACTGATTTATCTGCCCATCACTCAATTTAGCAAACCGCATTTCCTGCTCAGAATGTGGTCTCATCGAGACTGTGGAGAGAAAAACAAAGTGGGTGACAAACATGAGTACACGTACGTTCTGTCGGCAAGCAAACTAAGACACTGAGCTTCCATGTTCCTGTCACTGCAACATCCCACTATGTTCCCATGCCTCCATGTCAGTTTGGTCTGCTGCAGCGCTCCCGCAGAGCATAGCGCGAGTTGGAAGAGCAGCACGTAATTTCCGACTGAGAGACAATGCAATCTTCAGTACCCAACACTGAGTTCAATAATTTTAGACCTTGCCCACCTACGCATACCATTCGTTCCAAAGGCGGATCGTTTGGCTCGAAAATCTCTCCTCAGATCCACAAGACCTGCTGAGTTTGTGCAGATATTTCTGCTTTTCTTTGGATAATTTTGTTCTGTTCTGATCGCCAGCCTTCAGGAAACGTGTGTTTGCACGGGAGGGTAGTCAGAGGAGATTTACCAAGGTGGTGTCTGAGCTTGACCATTCACCCTGAAAAGTTAAGTGAAAGTGAGGGCTGCAGGTGCTGGAGCTCAGAGTCGAGAGTCTAGTGCTGGAAGAGCACAGCACGTCAGACAGCATCTGAGGAGCAGGAGAATCGATGCTTCGGGCACAAGCCACTGCCATTCCAATATCAGCCGATGCCTGGAGGAAGAATGTCTCATATTCCACCTTCGAACCCTGCAACCACACGGGATAAATGTGTATTTCAAGAGCTTCCTCATTTCACCTCCCCCACATTATCCCAGTCCAAAGCTTCCAACTCTGCACTGCTCTCTGGACCCTGCCATCAATCCCCCTCTGAACTACCACCTTCTCCCTCAACTTCATCCACTTATCGCGTTCCCAGCTACCTGACCATCAACCTCATTCCCCTCCCACAAACCCCTCCCACAAAAGTCTCATTCCTGACGAATGGCTTTTGCCCGAAACATCGATTCTCCTGCTCTTCGGATGCTGCCTGACCGGCTGTGCTCTTTTAAAGCACTACACTCTCGTCACTGCAAAGATAGATGAGCTCGATTGGGGCTCTTAATCTGAGACCGGAGAAATCTGAGAGAGGAATTGATTAACGTGCACAGAAAGGTAATAGATACGTGTGATAGGAATAAAATTCTAATGGGAAGGGTTAATAACCAGGGATATAGATGAAACGCTTGAGAGAGGATGTTCAGAGAAGATTTAGGAAGAACGTTTGCATCCTGAGAGTGTTGTTTGTCTGGAACTCACTGTGTGAATTTATGGTAAATCTAAGAGTCCTCAGAACACTTCAGGAGTATTTAGCCAAACACTTGAGGAGCTAGAGCATGTACGGGTAAGGACCAGGTACTGGAAAGTGGGGCGAGGATAAATAGACGTTTGATGAAAGACTTGAACACCGTAACGTTGGGTGCAGTAAAATGTAGGCTAGCTCACCTCTGTGGCACAATGAAAGTCGTGTTGGACTTCTACTGCATTGTTAAGATTGTGATTCAAAGTTTGTGGGTTTAAGTCCCAGCAGAATCGGAGTTTAGTTCAGATTTCAGCTGAATCAATGATTGTTCTGCTGATTCATCAACAGTTTCCATCGTCTGGAGTTCTCGTCCCCGCTACTGGCCAGAGAAGATTCCTCACCTTCTTGGTGGTGAGTTTTGAGGGAATCGCATCATTTAAAATATGATCAGTCCAGAATACGCTGCTCATTCACAAAACCAACTGCTGAAGCCCAATGTCTCTAAACACATTTCCCTCCCACGGTTGCACAGCGTTTTTCGTTTTATTCAGTGTCTTTTCGCCTTTGGGCGACAGGTTGATGTGGATGGGTTGGGAAAAGACATTGACGTTTCGGTCAGCCATAATGATATCAAATGACGGGGTAGCGCTTGCGGGTGAAATGGCCCCCTCCGATTCCTCTCTGTCTGTGCTGTTTCTGGCAGAGGGTTTTAAACAATAGCATGATGAGGACACTGGGAATCTAAACCACGGAATACCAAGGACCTTCCCTTTATCCCACCACTCTCACAGCTGGAATACACAGCTCCTGTTGTAGCTTTAGATCAGACAGTGGAGGATTCTCCCAGGCGCTCTGTCAGACTGCATGTTCCTTCACACAGGTTTCCAACTGGACACATGGAGCGAACGGCCGTGTGGATATTAGGGATTCAGGGTCAGATTTCCCCTTTGCCTGGCTAGAGTTCTGGCCACGGTAATAATCAGGAATTTCGGGCATTCTGGATCTTACTCTGGATTTTTATCACTTTACAATTTAAACTGAAATTTAATTTACTCTTGCATAACTTTCTGATATCTTCAGTATTCATGAAAACTGTACAACATGACCTTGAATGTAACCATGTTGAATATTGATGATGAGTGCAGTATATTTCTTGTTGTCTGTAGGAACATGCAGAAGGAAGATAGTGAAGTGTCGTTGAATCGACTTCTGTGCCGAATTGAAGCCGACCGAATGAGAAGTCCTGTGACAGCGAAAATATAACATTGTCTGTAAACAACGCAGCGACCCACAGAAACCCAGTTTTCAATCAAGTCTATTTTGCACAACGTTTTTCTGTGTCCCATTTCCTGAAACTGATGCTCGAAAAGTCATAGGTCCATTTCAGTTCCTCCTCCTCTGCCTTAGCTTTAATTTCAGAACCACAGCAAAAGTAGAACAGGCGGGTCGAAGATCCCAGAGGTATGAATAGGGCACTTTATAGGCTTGCTGCCGGCGGCTCCAGTGGAGCAACTGATCAGCGCTTGGTACATAACAGCGGGTAAAAATGCCGCAGTTGTAATTCCAATCGTTATCTAAAGCTGCTTTTACTGACGTTAATCAGGAATTATTGGAGCATCAGACTGAAGCATAGTTGAAGAATAATGTCGAATAAAGTAGCATCTCTTCTAAAACTCCAGTTTCTGATTTCGGAAAGGTATCAATTGTTAACCGTAAAACTGCACATGTTCCCCAAGTAATTATCCATCTGTGGATCGAGAAACAGAGATGATATTTTAGCTTGATGACCTTTTTCAAATCTCTAATATTACACTGGATAACATTCTTGAAGGGGCTCTTAAACTCGTTTCATATAATCCTGTTTGCTGCAAACTCACACAGCTCCATTAACCGTTCGAAAGGAATTAGATTTATTTCTTTGGTAGATTGAATGTTGTCACCAAATCTGGTAAAGTAATGACAAACAGTTTTGATGCTGTGTGGAACAAAGGGTTCAAACCGAAATAAGGATGAGTCTTGACGCTGGATTTTTCGGACGGAGATGAGTGAGTATTAAAAGGAATCAGTCCCGTTCCTGGTCATTGTGACCAAATGTCCAAGGCAATATATGGCAATGATAATGATGCTTGACATCGACAGGTCCGTTCCTACTCACTGGAGTCACCATTGTATTACAGATCACGTGAGCGGAGGAGATGATGATCCTTATAGCAAACTGAGACAGTGCAACATTTAATGCCATGTTGTTAGTCTCACTCTATATCATAAACCAGTTATCCAGCGGACTGAGCTAACCCGCTTCCATTTAATGCAAAGCTAAAACAAACAGCACAGCACATTAACAATCTGTAGTAGTTCACGGAGAACCAGCTGCTACACCTTTCAACACCACCAGATCTTCTTACACTTAACATGTTCAGTTGCAGGTATTTAGCAATTTCTTTCCGATGAACGCTGAACAATTTGTGAGTGCGTCCATTTTGCCTCCCCATTCAGGCAGCTCAGAATTCCTGTCCCTGCTAAATTCGCTCCTTGTGTGACTGCACGAAGCCTTTCAAATATGCTGGAATCATCTTCTAACATATTTTCTTCTGCTGAAAAATCATCTCCGATTTCAATAACTCTCAGAATAAAAAGTACCTGCTGTAAACTTCTTTCTCGTTCCTCACTGATATTGAAGCTCTAACCTTTAGTTATACATTCACAATTTCCCTCCTATTTATCCTTTCCAACCTCACATCAGCTGGAAAAGCTCCATTAGGACACAAATCAGTCATTCCTGATTTGTGTCGCGTGATTCTTCGTCTATTCCACCATCGAATTAAATTCATTCTTTTCTTTTCTCGTGGCTTTATCTCCCAGTAAACCTCATTTCCGTCATCTCTAACGATTTTGTCTCAAGGGAACTCTGGCCATATCCTTTTTAACTATATTCCACACCCCAACCCCCCGTCTATTTCATCATCTCTATATCCCAGTAAATTTCGTCCTGAAAAATGATGCTGGGTCTAATTCAACTCATTAAAACTTACCACTATGTCTCATTACTGGCACAGGAAAGGTGTGGGCTATTTTACTTGCAGCTGAATCGGTTGGCTGCAGCAACATTGGGTCAAACCACAGTCGCACAGGTGACTGTTGTTCTCATTTTTATTTCTAATCAATGGGTGTTGAAGTAACACAGTGAGGAATCAATTAATATTGTAAGACATACATAACCGGGTGTGTTAAATCTAAGGTTATGAGAATAGGGCAGTTTTAATTAACATAGACCAGAGATTGTTCAAATCTCAGGCACATGAGATTGACAGAGAGCGATGTTGAGCGAAATAGACGATCTTGGCAAATGCCATTGTTATGAAGTTGTGGTGTAATGTACTTTTAATGGTGCTGAAATGTCTGTCTAGCACAAGGAGTCCAGAACAAGGTAACAACATAACATTAGTTCGAAACAACTAACAGCTGTGTTACATGGATACAAAAACAAATTAGAATTCGGCCAATCAGTTTCAATTATGCCCGAATCAAGTTTGAATGTGGTATTTTTACAATGTTAAAACCAATGAAACGATCCGACGTTTTGTGAGACAAATATCGGCCATTTTGAACAGTTACCCAAAGCGACAAAGAACAGCAAAGAGAGCAGCTAAAAGATCAACTAATGTAGGATGTTAGTAAAATCTCCAAGTGGTGCCTATCTGGAGAAATAGATTGCATAGAAAAGAAGCATCACCACCGACCTGGAGAAAAAATCTACAGAGAAAGATACGAAGAGAAGATTCGACAACAAGCTGGTTTGTAAATTGATTTTTTTTGTAAATGTTAATGGTGTCGGGTTTGGGGAAGGTATTGTAGAGCACAAGGTTTAGAGAAATGAGTTGTAAGTAGTTATAAGATGATCATTATCTGTCAAATGTTAAAAAAAAACAATGAAGTTGTTATTTTTAACTTTAAATTGTAATTTTTGGAATAATTCTTTGCCTCTTGAATTTTAACAGAATACAGTACGGGGTGAATCCTTTCTGTTTTGTCGGTTTACATTTGCAGAGAGGTTTTCCCCGTCACGTAACACCAATTTCTGTGGTTGCTTTGTTGTTTCGCTCATTTATGAATTTTGCCGCATTAACGATTTTGAAGTTGTCCCCTCTACAGAAAAGGTCCGTGTTTTTGCACCATTGTACAAAAGGTGCAGTGTGTCTAAGCGACAGGGTTCCCTACAATGACATCCGACTCTGTGTAAATCTATCAATCCTGATATCGACCCATGGAAACAGCACTGCGCAGTCTCCTCGAGTCTGGAAAATAATCCCTTCACAGATAATGCTACATCCCGCTCTCAAGCGACTTTTCATTCCATCGCTTTCAATTCCGCACAGAATCCGTTTCAACGGAATTTGTCACTGAGTCATTTATTTGTGTTCAAATCCTGTGAGCAGAGGGTCACAGTTGGAGAGTGCTGAGCCCATAACCCAGAGGCTGACCATACTCTGTGAACTGTACTCTGCTGTTCATCATTTCACTAACAGCAGGTAGATGTGTCTATGCTCTGCAAATTTACACGCCTGTTTTAAGAAGCAAGACAAACATTTCCTGTTACCTGCTCTTGTTATCACACAGACAACAACAACAGCACTACTCGAGATTGTCTGCACTCCGACATCCGTTTTCTTCCCAGGGTGTAAGGATGATGGTCTGAAACGATTTCTTCTGTTCGCTGTCACTCTGGTATGATGCGAGCTGTGAAGTTTATTCTCTGAGCTTGGGGTAACGTGATAAAGCTTATACATATCAGGTGCAGTGTGCCTGAGCGGCAGGATATGCTGCAGTATCATCCCATGCTGATTCAGACAGCAAAGCCCTCGCTGTAAATTCGAGGAGGACACAGACACATTCCCGATGACTGGGAGAGACTCTCTTTTTTCCCTGCAGTTCTGCTTCAGAATGTTTCATCTGTTTCAGATGGCGTTATTTGCACAAGGTTCCCAAAAGAAGATGGGTTCCTGTGCATGTGCAATCACCCTATTGTACAGCTTTCCAGAATTTGCATATCTCCCACTCCCTCTTGCCGCCTCCCCGATCCCCAAACCCGTGTTTGACATGGAGCTGAAGAGTTCTTTCTTTCTCTCTTTTCAGCATTGTCTGGAAAGTGGTGGTGCACTAAGGCTGCAGTATGTTTGAAAGAGTAGTTTGGAATTGCCCTGTTGTTAGTTGTGAGATTACTTTATGACTCATGCCCTCGGACTGTCTCACATTTAGCATTCATGCTTCGCTGTGTCTGAAAATGCATTTGGTTTGTCATTTTTGTTTGTGTTCCGTGTTAAATCGTGATTGTTTTGCGATTCGCTCAATACATTTCGAGATAACACGGTTTGTGAGATAATTTCCAGCAGCAAAAATCCTCAACTGAGGATCCGGGAATATTTCACGAAGTATGGTCAGTCGGGACAAAAGTAAGGAAGTCTTTCAGTTCTGCAGTTTTTCACAATGCTACCTTTCCGTTGAACAGTCGAACAGACTAAACTATTGCGCCACAGCGAGCGATGGCAAGCCCCGCTAATAGTAATCCTTTAAAGGGGGTGAAAGCAACACAACGTTATTGAAGTACACAGCATGGCAACAGAGTCTTCGGTGTATCTCGTCCATGCTGACCAAATTGCCAAAATTAAATAAGTGCAATTTCCCAGCATTTTGCTTCCAGTGCAGCTTGTTTCTATAGTGAAGTGGTTGTCACATGCGCCTCACCCACGAAAGGTCCCCAGTTTGAAACTGGGCAGAAACAGCCCTGGCGAAACGTTGTTAAGTGTTTCTCCAACCTGCTTATGAACATACACCATTCTGTTTAAGAGTGTAGTTCCCGCGTTCTAATCCTTCCACAAAAAAAAGTAACACATTTGCATTCCTTGCGCAGATAGCCCATTTCAAAGCGAAGGAGAAAGCTGATGTGCTGGTGTCACGGTGCACCATGGATTCCTAATGGAGCCCCTCTGTCAAATGTACCCTAAAGTACTCTCTGACAGGCCTGATTTGGAAGCTGTCTGCCGTTATTCAACGTGCGAGAATTAGCACCAGAAGTCCTGAATCATGTTTTTGCACGTTAGCGGCTCATTCCGTCAGCAACAGCAATGAATGAATTTACACTCTCAGAGGAACCTCTGGGGACTTGTGCTTTCATAGCGTCGCTAGTATTAAGGTGCGACCCGAGATCTAAGCCATGTTGGAAGTGGGAATTCGGAAATAACAGCCAGGCTACCGATTGCCATTGCATCCATTTTGTTTTCTTTAAATCATAGATGAGCAGGAAAATGTAAACGGGGAGGGGGAGGGGAAGAGGAAGCGGGATAACAAAGTGAGGCAGTCATTGCATCCATTTTGTTTTCTTTAAATCATAGATGAGCAGGAAAATGTAAACGGGGTGGGGGAGGGGAAGGGGAAGCGGGATAACAAAGTGAGGCAGTTGCAGCTCTGGTGAAACTCCTTATTTATGATTCACGCAACAAGAGACGTGAAGGTGACTAAGGCGTGAGAGCTCTTCACATCGAGAACAAAAAGCACTCAAGTGCAGTTAGCACCTCTTTGACATCTTGTGGGGTGGGGGGAGTGGTAATCTCCTTTTGACTTCTGTAAATATATTCAGAAACTGCATTTTGCATTGACGTGAACAGAGACTGCATCTCTAATAAGAACCATGGAATTTTGTGAAATTTACTGAGTCGCTTCCCATCGATTCCCACACAGGTTTTCAACTCAGTTGGCAGCCATGTTGCTGATGTCCCGGTGGAGACATCTCTGCAGCAAGTTGCACGGTTAATGTCACAGACAAGGAAAGTGCCAACTTGTACTGGCACCGAGGTATGAGCATGCTGACATTGTGATTTGTCTTCTCGGGTTGTACTGCTACCGCGGCTTTCAGGTAGAAAACTTTCTTTGTGTCGCTTATTCTGCAAAATAGTCCCAGTGACTGAAACTACGCTCATGGTATGATGTGGAACACGGCCTGCTCAGCTTTGTGCATTTTCCCTGTAGTCCGGTGTGTTTTGTCTTCTGTGTAACTGTGAAAGTTGATCTGTTTCGACCAATGGGCGAAATCATTTACTAAAGCAAGAATCGACATTCCAGTAATGTCACGGTTATTTTATCAAATCATGAGGGAACATACATTCTCACACTCGCATATACATTTGTAGCTGAAAAGAGTCTCAGAAGATAGATTCAACTTTCCATTGATTTTTGTGTGGTTTGATGGGCTACCTTTTTCTGTTGCGAAATTGATCTTGTAGTCGCGCATATCCCAGCTGTGATGCGAGCAGGACAGGGATCATGGAGCACAATTGTAAATGTATGAAAATAGATGGCACGCTTTCGGGTGTTAACGTGGCCGACCGGTCTCAGGCGCTGGAACCAGGTTCCAGTCTCTAAGGGAGCGTCGCTTCCAATCCCACCCATGCCATTTCTGTGTGCCAACAACAAAGCTGCAGCGTGTTTAAGTGCCGTGTGCAAAGCAAACAAAAAAACCCAGAACTGGCGGGTTTTCTACTTGGAGAATTAACTGCGGTGTGGGCGAGTGCAGACTCTCTCAAAGGGATCAGTGTCCATGTTGTCATGATCGTGTTCGCCGCCCACAAGATAAATCGTAGGCTCAAGCATCTCTACTGCTGCTGTTTTGTTCCAGACAAGTTGTTTTCACTGGAACCGAGGAGGGACTGTTATTTCATCACTGTAGTGAAAAAGTTCTACGGTGACTCGACCCGCCATTATTTTCTGTTTTGGCGAATGAGAAAATAATTCCAATGTATTTCGATGTCATATGTTCTTAAATTACTCCCGTTTCCCTCATTTATCTCCTGGAGACGGCGGAAGGGAAATGCAATCTCATCGAGAATGTGGTTGGTGAAATTCACTTTTTATGGTCCATTCTTTTTGTGTTCTTTCTTTCTCTCTTTTCAGCACTTTCTGGGAAGTGGCGGTGCACTAAGGCTCCAGGATGTTTGCAAGAACAGTCTGGAATTCCCCTGCTGTCAGTTGTAAGATTAGTATATGGCTCACGCGCCTGGTTGTGCCAGCCAGAACCTACCCTCGCCTTTCCTGACCCTTTCCGCTCCTCGATATCAACTACCCCTTCACCTTCCACCCATTCTCTGGTGGGTGCTGTTGTCAGGCCGTTTTGTCTGTCACTTTCACTGTCCATCTTCCACCCCCGGAACCAGCATCAACATATCCTCCACTCATGGACTCGCATCGAGAGCTCAAATCCCCACTAACCATGACTGGCAGATACGTAGTCAGACCACACGGTGTTGCAACAGACGTGCAACTCAGCGCAGAGGAGGCCGCACTGGCCTGCAAAGGCCCTTTATAATTAAGAATACGTGGCACCTCAAAGACCTCACAACCATGGTGGGGCGTGTCGCACAACCAACAATACATTTCACACCCTTTGGGCAAGACACAGACCCCTTAGTAAGAGCTTACACTGATTGGACAGGGCGAGCTATTTTACAAAACAAGGCACAGACGCTGCCTCCTCCACCGAGAACCAACTGTTATTGGCAAATCTCCCATAATCACTGTGGGCACAGCAATAGAACCATGCAGGCCAGCTGTTGTCCTCCCAAACACATACAGTTACTCTCAGACAGGGAGCAATCCTGCCATCAACACAACACCCGTATCACCCGCAGCAGTATTGTGAATCAAACCAGTTATTGAATCACCTTTTCAACAAGGAATCCTCGTGCCCACAACCAGCCCATACAACACTCCCTTCTTCCCTATCCCGAAGCTTGGAAGACCACGAAAATTGTGTTTTGTGCAAGATCTTCGGGCTGTCAATGCCATTGTTGTTCCCACTAGTCCAGGACACAAATGCTAACCTGACCAGTATCCCCGCCTCCTCCAGTTGATATTCTTGTAATCGACCTTTGCTCAGCCTCATTCTCCATTAAGTTGCCCACTGAAACGTTATGTTTTTACATCTGGCGGCTGCCAAAATACATAGACCGGTTTTCCCTAAGCGTATTCGGAGAGTCCCAAAGTTTATGCTACTGCAGTTTTTCTCACCCTGTCCACCCTTCACCTACCAGGCCACAGCACCTTCCTCCAGTTTGCGGATGGCCTGCTATTGGCTTCCACCTTCACTACTGCATGCAAGCAGTTTACGGTGGCCTTGCTCTGCAGTCTGGCACAGGATGGGCATAGGGTGTCTATCAAGAAAATGCAGTTGTGTCAGCAAAATGTCTAATATCTGGGGTGCAATCTTTCCTATGGCCACAGAGCACTGTCCATGGAGCAATTGGCTGTCATCGCCCAGATTCCCCTACCTGCCAAAAACAGGCAGCTGCAAGTTTTTCTGAGGCTGGTAAACTGCTGCAGGCTCTGGGTTCCTGTCCATTGTGCTATTGATGCACCTCTGTGGGAGGCAGCTTCCCCTAAACAGCCGGCCAGAGTAAAGTGGACACCCGAAATGCAACGGGCATTCACTGAACTGAAGCAACAACTAATCTTCACTCCTGCTCTGGGATTCCCAGATTACTCACAGGGCTTCTATCTTCATGTAATCAAGTCAGAAGGGTTCGCGTCTGGCATTTTAACACAGCTTCATGGGGATCTCCGTCGTCCTGTTGCGTTGTATAATGCTTAGTTATGAGAATACCGCATGTTTGTGCACGGTGGATTCAGTCACAGTAACAGTGGATAAGGCCACCTCCATTGTGCGAGATCACCCGTGTACTGTTTTGGTTTCACTGTCACTCTCCCTGCTGCTTAATTCAACAGCAATCCAACTCAGAGAACTGGTCATGAGGTCGCTTTATGATCTAGGCATACCTTTCCCTACACGGCGCCCTAGCTTTGAACCCCGCCACCCGCATTCTGCACAACTAACATGATTCTGCAGACAATCACAACTGCTTGGACCTGGTTCAGCATTCCTGACAAAGCGCTCCTGCCAGAAACGTTGATTTTCCTGCTTCTCGGATGCTTTCTAACCTGCTGTGCTTTTCCAGCACCACTCTCATCTTGACTCTAATCTCCAGCATCTGCACTCCTCACTTTTGCCTGGTTCAGCAGGTGTCCTGACAGGTCTGAGAAAACCCTGACCAGATTCTTTTCACCGGCAGCTCTTTCTTCCGGCCATCAGACCTAGACACATTCGAAGGACATGCCATCTGCATCCCCTTCACCCCTCTCCAATCAGCTGCATTACCAGACGGGGTGTCCACACAGGCGGCAGAGCTCTTTGCTCTCACCAGAGACTGCCTCCTGGCACAGGGTAGCACAGCCAATATCTACACAGACTCCAGATATGCCTTTGGAGTCGTTCAGGAATTTGGCACAATATGGAAACAGAGGGTGTTCATCAGTTTTGGAGGGAGACCACTCCAACATGCTGCACTCATTGCCAACATCCAACAAGCAGTCCTGCTACCTGCCGCTGTCGCAATTATAAAATGTGATGCCAATAATTCTGCCACCGATCCCGTCACACAAGCAAATGCCTCAGCTGATGCAGCCACCCGGGAATCTGTACTACCCCTGGCCACTTATGCCCTGCCGTCCCCCTGGGTGGTGAAAGCGCCAGAGATCCCCGACTCTCTCGATGCAGTACCATCAGATCAGCAAGCTGCCACGCCAGAAGAGAGGGCCACATGGGCCCGCATTGGTGCCGTACAATCACTGGTCTTACAGGTTCTTACGCACCCCTGCATCTTTTAACTGAAATCCCACCTGCACTTACTGGCCCTGGTGGTACACGGAATCGGACACACAGGCAAGATATTGTCAGCCATTCCTGGTATGCAACAGAAGTCGCTGCAACTGCCCAAGCTCTCCCGTCGCAGTGCCTCATCTGTCTACCGAAATCTGCAGGGAAGTCGATGGCCAAATGTGACTACATGCCAGTTCCTGAGGGTCCATTCACCCACTTTCTAATTGAGATTGCCCACATGTTTCAGAAGGAGGAAAAAAAATGTCCTAGTTATTGTCGACATGTTTTCAAAATAGGTAGAGTCATTCCCCACCAAAAAAAATGACGCCAGCGCAGTGGTAAAGTGTATCCTGCAGGACGTTATTACATGAGTTTTATATCCCAGAGCGCATAGAAACATACGGGGGATAGTGCCCATTTCACTGCGAAGCTCATTACTGCTGACTGCGACGCCCTTGGGATACCCTGGAAATACCACATTCTGTACCACCCCCAGTCATCAGGAATGGTGGAGAGAATGAACAGCACCCTCAAAACCACGCTCCCCAAAATCACTCGGGACAAAGGACTGGTTTGGCCTGATGGCCGGCCACTAGTGCTTCACACAGTAAGTGGAGAGGGAAACCGAACGACGGAAATTACACAATTTGAATTGCTAGCGGAATGATCCATGCCCACAACCACTGGACCCCCAAAACTAGCCAATGACACAGCGCTACTCTTAACACAGGAAACTCTCTTGAATTACGTTCAAGCCATTAGTAGAAGGATCACTGTAAACCAAGATTTGCTAAAAGCTGCGATGTACTTGAGTGCTACGTATCTTCCCCCTGGTGGAAACTGAATAAAGATTCGTGCACCTTGTGTCTTTCACTGTGTCTCAAACCTGCACAAACACAACATGGGTGCTGAGGAAAAAATAAGCACTACCGCAGTTATTCAATAGTGTGGGGGTACAAAACAAGCAAACAAAACTAAAGCTGCCGTGTCCACACCACGGCAGGAACCACTTCACCAGTTTAAACTGGGCACTATGTAATGAGACAGTCCCTGCCGTAAGATTCTCTCTCCCCGAGATGGATAGGACCACTCTTGGTCTGTCTCACGACCACGACAGCTGTCACGCTCTCAGGGAGACCAGAATACGACCCAGTGAAAGAGGGTCTGCCTCCACAGAAGGACAATAAAGCAGAACAGGATACAGTTCCAAACACCATAGAGGGATCCAGCTGCTCGCTGCAACCATTGTGATCATCACTCTTGGTCTGACCTGCACTTCTCCACTTATCAGTAACAGGGCACACAGAACAGGGCACTTAATCCATCGTGAGCCGTGGGTGAACATTTTCCTTGACATGACCCACATGTATGCCCAGAGCGTAAACGAGACCAGCTGCTGAGTCTGTACCCATGAACCTGAAAATTCCCACCTGCGCATTCCCCATGGTGCAGTCCCTTTTCACACCGCAGAGATGGCAGAGTTGTGTCTGAAACCGGACAGGTCCCAGGGGTCACAACGCTCAGTCTGCAAACCAGACCGGCCATTCATGTGGCTAATAGCTCAGACTACTGGAAATCCGCAGGATACCACCTCGACAAATTCGCAGGTTGGTTCTACGCAGCCCAGAATCTCTCAGATGAACACCCAACCTTGACCATCACTGACACCACCGCACGGGGGTCACGCAGAGAAACCATGTGTCAACGGGACGCCAGCCATCCGCATGGGTGGTTAGATGAAGCTGATGCACTAACTCACTGCTCTGGTCTGTAGCAGAGTGCAGCATCCTGGATTTACCTGGCCACAACATGTCTGCCCACAATTCCATTTTCAATAATATTTGGACAGGAACCCAAACCCACCACCTAAGAACATACAATGATACTTATGTAGTCTGCTGCCACAAGGCATACCTTGGCTGGCGTCGTCATGGGCTGGCACGTGGTATGTATTACCACTCCATTACCACTCCAAGCAGTCTCACTTCCAGAAGCTTATTCCCACAGAAAACGCACCCTCACTGCCCTAGACGAGATACCTCCGCCCCACCGGTTTCGTGTCCACTTATGAAACACTGCGTCTCGACATAGAGGCACATCAGCTGGCCACCACGTTAGAGGAGATAACATGCTATGGCTGAAGTGTTTGCCCAGCTGAATGCAGAGGTTGTCGCCATTCGTACTGTCGCCTTACAAAACAGAATGGTCCTGGAATGCTAGCTGGCCACAAAAAGGGCACTAGCGTCTTCATTGGTACAGACTGCTGTACCTACATCCCTGACCCCAGTGAAAATATAACGGACCAGACACACCGCTTTACACAGGTTGCTGCTGTCCCAAATGAACCGGAGTCCCACTGAGACTTGTGGACCTGGGCAACCTCCTGAGTGCTTTGCTCACGGGGCACTGAACTTATGGAGGAAGAATATCCCGTATTGCGTTTGTAGGTATCATTATCCTGGTCATGGGCCTCCGTATGAGCTACTGCCGGTTTTGTACAGTACTGTTACACCTGCCCTCCTCACAACCCAGCTTGTACAAGTTCACTGGAGTGAGATCCCCTCCCCGACACAAATTACCCTCGGTCAAATTCAGACACTGACTACTACCTCTCTGACATCAAATCCGCACCACCAGATAGCCTCCCCGGTCCGGGCTACTTTGCACTTTTTCAACATGCTCTTAACAAAAGAAGGGCGAACTTTGGGAGAAAATCTGTTCCACTGCCCACCCATAGCATAACTACATAAAAAGCACAGAAGCATGTCGGCGAAACATAGAAATCATGCCTGCCAACACACACAGAACACACCCATATTGCCTCAGTCTTGACCAAAGAGGCGAATATAGAATCCAGACATTCTAATCTACTCCCAGACCAGATAATACATTTCTCAAACAGCCTTCACAGTAAGCTCCTAGCCTCGATCATCACTTCAGTCCGAATACCCGAAGCGCAAGCTCGTTTCCCGTATAAACCAATGGCGCATAAACAAAGAGGCAGACTGAGAGACCCCGGAAGACTTTGCTCCCAGGAGGAACACAATGAACAGAACTGAAAGCCAGGAAAATGAACATTTATGCACACTCGTGCACGCAGGAAATACTCGAGAAGACATAATCAGCTATTCAAGGAGATGGCTGGAATATCCAGTGTCAATTACAAATGAATTATTACTGCCAGACGTTTGTTTAAATTCCATTCAGTTTATTCTTGTTTTAATCGCTATACAATTTTCACCACTGTACTGTTACTGATTTACAATTATCACCTTTGTGATGTACCCCTATGAAATCTGTCTGCACCCACTACTTAGTGGATAACATTCTGGTACTCTGTGCGGAGAATCAATTCTGTGTCAGCCTGGTCATTTTCTTTTCCACAATGTCAACTTGCTAGCTTCGTATCTGGTCTCTGATCCATTGGAATGAATTTCTCTGACACCACGTGATCGTGAATGGCTTATGTATTTACCCTGTTATCAGTCTCCCGTGTGGAATTTCGCTGAAACCCATATACAGTACATTATTTTCACTCCCCTCATTTAAAAATCTGATCACTTCCTCAAAACATTTAATCAGATCTATTAGGCATCACCTCCTCGGACAAAACCATGCTGATTCCTTCATCAAACCTTGCCTGGACAAGT
>NC_057717.1:37299629-37307582 GCF_004010195.1 Chiloscyllium plagiosum
GGAACTACCCGCAAGAGAACTTTTCAACAGGAACACAGTTCTGTATTCTGTGCAGGGATCATTGCACTGGCTTCTCCCAGGCCACGAGCAGTCATTCTTCCTCAAACATTTACAGTATCCGACTCGAACCAGCCCAAAACCAGATGGTGCTGGAAAAACTCAGCAGGTTTAGCAGCATCTAAAAAACGAAATCAGAGTTAACATTTCGATTGCAGTGACCATTCCGCAGAACTGACGATAGCTGGGAAAATGTTAGTCTATCTGCAGAAGATATAATGGGGGTTGGGAGATGGAAAGGAGTAAACGATAGGTAGGGATAGCGTTCAAATAGAGTGAAGAACAGTTGAACAAATAAATGGATGATGATCTGGCTGGCAAGGTGAAAAGTTGTTAATGGAGACTGTTAGTGGCGATCCATCTGTAATGTGTTATGGCAGGCTACGTGACAACAAGGCCTGGCGGGTGGGACAGGGAGATAGGACATGGGAGAGTTCAGGCCCTAAAAAATAATTGATATGGGGCCTGGCAGGCCGCTGAGGTTCGCTGGAACTCTTCTTGAAGACAGAACTTGGATGTTCTGCAGTGTGGTGACCCAGACCAAACTTCGTTTCCCAAGATAGTGGAAACCACATTGCGAGCAGTGATTGCAGCAGAGTGGATTGCGTGAAGTGCAGTTCATGTGTTGTTTCACCTGGAAGGTGTGTTGGGCCATGGACACAGAGGAGAGAAGACGTCAAGTGATAGGTGACCGGAGACAAGAAGCAAAAGGAGATATTATTAGATAAATCATGAGGACAAGAAACCTAACAAAAACGCACTTCACATGAATGCTGGTCGCATTTGTAACATGGTTGAAGAGCTAATGGCACAAATCAACACGAATGAAAATGATTTCATAGACATTGGAGAGACACGTCAAAAGGATGGCCACGACTGCGAGTTAAATATCCAGGTGTACGAGATTACTTGGAGGGTCAGACAGCAGTGTAAAGAAGATGGTGTCTCTCTGTTATACAAGGCCGACATCAGGGCAGTGTGAAGAGACACTATAAGTTCGATGGAGAATAAGTTTGAATTAATTTGCGTGGTAACTAGAAATTCTATGAAGAAAAAAGTCACTGATAGGTGCAGTCTATCAGTCAGCAAATAACATCACATTGGTGAATGCAATAAACAAAGAAATGAGCAATGTCTGTAAAAGTGGGTCAGCTTTTATCATTCGGGATATTAATCTACATGTTGCTTGGTCGAAACAGCTCAGTCACAATATATTTGAGGAGGAGTTCGTTGAGTGTATCCGTGATAGTTTTCTTGAACAGTATGCAATGGAACCGACGCGGGAGAAAGCAATCCTCGATCTGGCCCTGTGTAATGGAACAGAAATAATTAATAATCTCATAGCTAGGGATCACAGCATGGCACTCTTGGAACGAGTGATCACAGTATGGCAGAACTTAGAATGAAGATGGGGAGTGTGAAGATAAAATCCAATACCAGTGTCCTGTGCATGTACAGGAGGCACAACAATAGAACGAGAGAGCACCTGGCTAAAGTATACTGGAAACAAGGTTATATGGTGGGACAGATATCGAGCAATGGAGGACTTCCAAAAAAGAGTTTTTTGTACAAGTGTTCAGCAAAAGTTTATTCCTGTGAAACGGAAGGACTGTAAGAAAAGGGGTAATCTTTCCTGCATGTCTTAGAAAATAAGGGAGGCGATCAAAACGAATGAGAAGGCATACCAAGTGGCCAAGAACAGCATGAAACTGAAAGGTTGGAAAACATTAAAGATAAACATGAGGAAAAATAACTAGCAAAGATTACAAAGACGGATAGCAAGAGTTTCTGTAAAAATATATAACGAAAAAAGAGTGGCTAAAGTAAAAGTTGACTCTTTCGAGGATGAGAAGGGACATTTAGTTATGCGATGTGATGAAATGGTCGAGGCATTGAACAGGTATTTTGTGTCAGTCTTCACAGTGGAGGATGCGAATAACATGCCAGTAAGTGGCAAAGAGACAAATGTAGGTGAGGACCTGGAAACAAACATGATGACGGAAAGGTAGTGTTAGGCAAGCTAATGGAGCTGAGGATGGACAAGTCTCCTGGCCGTGAGGGAATGCATCTCAGGGTATTGAAGATGACGGGAGAAACAGCAATGCACTAGTGGCAATTTTCAAATTCACTAGACTGCCTGGCAGTCCCAGCAGATTGGAAAACAGCTCGTGTGACACCACTGTTTAATAACGAAGGTGGATAAAAGATTGGGAATTATTGATCAGCTAGCTTCATTACTGCAGTGGCGATGATGCTTGAGTGCATTATCAAGGAAGAAATAGCAAGACATCTCGATGGAAATTAGACAGATGTAACGTAGGTTCATGAAGGCTCAAGCAGAGATGTTATGTTGCAGCTGTACAAGGTGCTTGGTTTAATGTGTGCACTTTTGGTCCCTTTACTTGAGAACGGATGTAATGGCACTGGTGGGGGGAGGGGTGCAGAGGAGGTTCACTGGGTTGATTCCCGAGTTTAGGGGGTTGGCCGATAAAGAGAGACTAAGTAGATTCGGATTATTTTCTTTGGAATTTAGAAAGATGAGCGGGAAATCTTACCGAAACATGAAACATTGAACGGAATAGATTAGAGAGAATTATAAAGAATGCTTCCACTTCTGGGTGAAACTTGGACAAGAGGTCATAGCCACAGGATTAGAGGGAGCAGATTTAGGATTGAGTTCAGAAGGACCTTCTTCACCCAGACTGATGTTCAAATATGGAATACCTTGCCCAGCGAAGAAGTTGACGCTAGTTCACTAATTGTTTTTTGAAGGTAAGAGCGATACTTCTTTTGAAAAATAAAGGAAAAAAAGGATACAGTGGGAGGGCGTGTAAGCGATTTGAGTCTTTAGAAAGATCAGCAATGATGTCATTGAACGGCGGAGTAGGGTTGAAGAGCCGGACAGCCTACTCCTGCTCGGGATTTTAGGTTCTATGCATTTATGTGTCACAAAAGCAGCTATGCAGGGGGAAGACTCCTTGGGGCGTGTTGGAGGAGGTGTTAGGAGTGAAGGCACAGTGCAACAGAGTTTCCTGTAGGGAATGGTCCCTGTGGATGGTGGACAGGAAATGAAGAGAAATATAAGTCTGATGATTGCATCTCGCTAGAGGTGGTCGAAATTTAAAAAAAAAAAAATCGATGATCACTTGAATCACCACTGTGAATTCATTAGCCAACTTTTTTAGGTGCGCCATTGAGAGCTTTATGTCTGGATGTATCACTACGTGGTATGGCATCTGTACCATTCAAGATCGGAGACGGTTACAGCGAGTGGTGAACTAGGTCCAGACAATCACAAAGGCCAACCTGTTATATGTTTACATATTATTGATACATGTGTGCTACGTATCACTGCGGTCTGCTTGTACTGATTGCAAGATAAAGCTTTTCACTGTGCCTCAGTACACGTGACAATAAATTCAATTTAATTCAATTGTGGAATGTCGATAAAATGGATTTTCGGAGCAGCTTGTGGTGGAGCCAAGTAGGGAACAGGCAATACTGGATTTAGAGTTGTGCAATGAGGCAGACTTAACAAAGGAGCTGAAGATGAAGGAACCCTTAGGAAGTGGTGATGATAATATGATTGAATTTACCCTGCAATTTGAGAGGGAGAATATTCATTCAGAGGTAACGGTACTAAAGTTGAATAAAGGCAATTACAGATGCATGAGGAGGTAGGGGCGCTGGATAAAATTAGTGAGGAAAGGAGCCTAGCAAGAAAGCAGGAAAGTGGAAATGCAATGGTAGGACTGTCTGAGCGTAATTCAGCAGACACATCCGAGATACATTCTGCGGAAAATGAGGCATGGTGCATGGTGGATGAGGCAACCATG
Source organism: Chiloscyllium plagiosum (assembly GCF_004010195.1). NCBI lineage: Eukaryota > Metazoa > Chordata > Chondrichthyes > Orectolobiformes > Hemiscylliidae > Chiloscyllium > Chiloscyllium plagiosum. The sequence goes on from NC_057717.1 coordinate 37,303,523, forward strand.
ACTGACTGAGGAAGTCAATGATAGCATAAAAGCAAAAGAGAAAACATATAATGGAACGAAGCGCAATGGATAATCAGAGGATTGGGAAGCTCACAAAGACCCATAAAGGGCAACAACAAAACAAATGAGGAGGGAGAGGATTAAATATAAGAAAACTACTAGTATAAAGAAAGACTGTCGTTGTTTCTTTATTCAAATAAATGCAAAACAGAGATAGAAGTGGACAATGGGCCACTGGAAAATGACACTTGACAGATAGTAGTGGGGAACAAGGAAATGTTTGAGGAACTGAAAAAAAATATATTGTGCCGGTCTTCACAGTGGAAAACATGAGTTATACCCAAACATACAAGAGAATGGGGGAACAGATGTGAGTCCAGTGGCCATCACTGAGAAAGTGCAAGAAACACTGAATGGCCTGAAGTTGGATAAATCATCTGGATCAGGTGGAGTACCCGCGAGGTAGACAACTGAACAAACAGTGGATACGTTAGTGGAGAACTTTCAGGAGTCGCTAGAATCAGGAAGGCTGCTACAGGACTGAAATATCAGAAACGTGACACCCGATTTTAAAAAGAAACAGCACAAAAGCTGGCAAATTGCAGACCAATCAGCCGAATCTTGGTTGTGGATAAGGCCCTGGAATCCATTGCGTTGGAAGAAATTTCTGAATACTTGGACGTGTATGTTAAAATAAGGCAAAGTCAGCATGGTTTAAATAAGCGGAGGCCATGCTGACAAATCTGCAAGAATTCCTCTTTGAGGAAGTAACGAGGAAGGTAGACCAAGGAGAGCCATTGGATGTTATGTGTCTGGACTTTATGAAGGCCTTTGATATTTGCTGCACAGAAGGCTACTCAATAAGATAAGAGCCCATGGTGCCAGAGGCAAGGTGCGTTTGCAGGACACAAGCAGTGATTGGGAACAAAAGGATCCTTCTCAGGGGAAAATTTGAATATAAAAGCAGGGATGCACTTCTGAGACTCTAGTCTCAGGAAGGATGCACTGTTCCTGGAGTGTGTTCAGAAGTGATTCACGATTATGGTCCCAGGAATGAAAACCTTGACACATGAGGAACGTTTGACGACTCTGGGTCTATACTCGACGATGTTTAAAAGGATAAGAGGAAATCTAATTGGTACTTATAGAATCGTGAATATCGTGGATAGAGTGGATGCTGGTAAGGTGTTTCTATTTTTAGTAGAGACTAGAATGCAAAGGCACAGCCTTGGAGAAAAGGGAAGACATTTGAGACCACTACGAAGAGACACTTATTCAGCCACAGAGTGGTGAATATATGGGATTCATTGCTAGATAACGCTATGGAAGCTAGGTCTTTGATTTCATGTAGGATGGAGATATGGAGCAGCGTGGTTTTCAAGGGGATCAAGGTTTATGGGGCGAAAGCATGAGAACTGGGTTTAGAAAGTATCTACCATGATTTAATGCCAGAGCATACTCACTGCGCTGAATGCTTTAATTTCTGCTCTGTTGTTTTATGGACTTATGCATCGAATAACCTCCATCTGCAAATTCCCCTCTAAGGAACGTGCCAGCCTGACTTGAAGCATTGTCAGTGAAGATCTGATTGAGTGCTGATCAAAGACCCGATGGGCCAAATGGTCTATTTCTGCCCTCCATCTCCTATGTTATCATTCTTCTGAAAAAAAATGATTACTGCAATGACCAGACTTGTGGCCGGTCCTCTAACTCTTCTCTGAACAGGCAGTTGCTAAAGTTCCAGCATCATTTCCCTGCACTAATTTTCCCACCTGCAGTCAAGAACAGAAAGTATCTCTTACCCCGCGAGACCACTTGATCCCTTGTCCAATCACCTTCAAAAATTCGTGAATGCCTACTTCAATTTCTCTTTTATTACTGTAAACCACTCAGTGTTCACACGTTTATCATTGTTTCTCCCCAAATTCATTATCACCCACTTCACCGGATTGAATTCCTTTCAGCACATTTTCTTGCCAATTGTTTCCAATCTCCCTGCAGTCTATGGCTGTCTTCCTCATGGTTAACTACATGACTAATTGTTACAAGATTTGCAAACTGCTAAATGATGGCCACAACAAATAAGTATGAATTATTCACCTATATGAGAAAACAATGGAACTCATAGAATCCATGGTTCATAAGCTTGCAGAAGACAGCAGAATTGGAGACTGTAAAGAAAGTGATCTAAGATTCCAGAAGGATCTTAATCCAATGCGTCTTTGGGCTGAAAAATGTCACATGAAGTTCCATCTGGATAAATGGAGGGTATTGCATTTTGCTACATCAAATAGGAGTAGGGCTGATACAATTATTGATTGGGCGTTGCATCGTATTGTGGAACACGGAGGCCAGGAATGCAAGTTCATAATTCTTTTTAGTTTGTTTCAAATATTGACAGAATGGTTAAAAAATTGTCATTTTGCCTTCGTTGCTCAGTCCTTTTAGCGTAGGAGTTGGTATGTTATGTTGAAGTTGAATAGGCCATTGTGTGAGGCCTCTTCTGGAATACTGTGTCCAGTTTTTGTTGCCCAGTAACAGCAAGGAAATTATTCAGCTGGTGTAAGTTTAGAACAGGTTTACCAGCGTATGGCTCGTGGGGAAGGTTTGTGTTATAACGAAAGGCTGGATAGGCTGAGAATATTTTCACTCGAGCACTGGAGGTTGAAAGGCCACCTGATAGAAATTTATAAATTATTGAGAGTCCGGCTAGAGTTAACTGTAACTGTTTGTTTCCCCATGGAGGAACACTTGAAGACGAGAGGGAAAATGTTTAAAGTGAAAAGAGGGATTTAAAATAAGACATGAGAGGCTTTTGTTAACAGAGGATAGTTTATGTGTGCAATTCACTTCCTGAGGCAGTGGTGAATGAAAGTACATTTACAATATTTACAGGATATTTGGATCGATAAATGAATTAGAGCGTTTCAGTGGGATTAACAAAAGCTATTCATTCATGCCTAATCCATTTTGTATTGCCTCGCGGGAAGTTCAGAATCAACCACGATATTATGGATCTGGAGTCACATACTAGCCAGACCAGATAGGTATGGCAGTTTCCTTCCCTATCAGACATTAGTAAATCAGATCTACAACAACTGATTCAACATCATCATTGGACTCCAGGTATTTATTTAAATAAAATCCCTGAATCTACCCAGTTTGAACCCGTGTCCAAAGAATTATATCTGGACATTCATATTAACAATGCAGTAATAATATCACAAGGGCATTATTAACCCTCAGTTATTACAAGAGCCGTCAGATGTGACTCGTTTAGTTTGTCATTATGTGCAGTATGAGCTGGTAGGAGTGAAAGGCCTGTATTCATGCTGTGCGAATCTATGACTTTGACGCGATGAAACTGGCAGCTGGTTTGGATTAACAGCAGTGTTTACAGTTTAATTGATCTCCTTCTGGGATATGTAATCTTGCTGGTTACTCTGGAGGTTCTTCTGCTCATTGAGCCCGTCCCATACATAGGATTGTTGAATACTCTGTCCCCAGTTTGACTGAGTAACTGAGTTTCCACTTCAGCAGGTAATTGAATCCCGCATTGCCCTGGTTTCTCTGTGATATCGGTGTCCTTGTATCTACCCGGGGTGAACGATATGGTTCAAATCATGTCCACGCAGACGCAAGACCCGTTGTCCATGTTATGAATGTGTTTTTATTCTTCCTGATATACCCACAGGATGTGGATGTCGCTGGTCAGGACAGCATTTGTTGTCCAACCTGATTCGCTGCTGTCTCGCTGCATGAGAGACATGGATTCGATCCCAGTCTCGTGTGACTGTGTACAGTTTGCACATTCTGTCTTTGCTTGTGTGAGTTTCCTCCCACAGTCTGAAGGTGTGCAGATTATTGGGATCAGCCATGGGAAATGAAGGGGAACGTAATAGGTATGGAGTAAGGGTCTATTAGGATGTGCTTCGGAGGGATGGTGTATACTGGAAGGGCCGAATGGCCTGCTTTCCCACACTGTCGTCATTCTCGGATTAAGGGTCAGCTATGTTGTTCAGATCCTGGAGTCACAATTAGGCAGGATTGGATAAAGATG
>NC_057717.1:37307685-37315355 GCF_004010195.1 Chiloscyllium plagiosum
AAGTATCCCCTTCCGCCCCGCTTTTGACCAGGAGCTGTCCCAACCTCGGAAATACATGCGCCTCTCTCCTGTCATTCCATCCCAATTTCCAATTGGATCTTCGTGCATGATTCACACAGTTTCTCTGATTCTGGGTCTGGAACTGGGATTATGTGTGATTGCATGCAGCAGTTGGTACTGCCTTGTGTGGGCAAAGTGATGCTAAACTGTAATGCTATTGAACATTCGATTCAACAATATTCTGCATTGTCCCAAGAGTTTGGAGAGTTTCATTAATCGCATTCTCTAATACTCTCATTCATGGAATCTCCACAGTCTCTGCGGATGCTAAAGTTAAATATTCGGTTCATTCTGCGTTCCCACATGCCTGTCGCTAAGTCCTGATATTGTACATTCTTCCTGACATTTCCTCTGCTATCATAATGGTTGCAGTTTGCAAGCGTGGTCTGTGGAATGCTGTAACCGTTCAGTCGATCGTATTATGCGTTGTGATTGCAGCGACCCCGGCTCGAATCCGCATCATGGCGGTCAGTTCTCTCAAAGTTTTTCTTTTGGTGAAACACGGTCAGAAATTAATCGTTTTTTACAAGATTATATTCTCCGAGGTGATGATCTGTTTTCAATCGAATTTTGTTCTCTGATATTTCTGCGTTTCATGTATCAGGATTTAAACCCAAACGTTCTCGAAGATGTCTCTCCCTCGCACTCTCCCGAGCTCTCTTTTCCGTTCCTCGTCCCATTTGACTGAGGCATTGCTCAATCTAACATACATTTTCACGTTGATACCATTCAGTCTGTTCCGTTGCACTCACTGTTGCTGGGTGACCATGCCCCAATCTCTTCATTGGCACCTTCAAATCATTCGATCCGTTTGGATATCGTGGCTGTGAGATCAATTCTCTTTTAGTAGCTTTTACTGACATGGACCAGAGATTATTGGAGCGTGAGGTTCAATAAAAGGACAACAGGGAATAACTGGGGAAAAGAGACTCTGTTGGAAAAGATCCCCCATGAGGGCTTTCTGCGATAGCCTCGTGATATTATCGCTGGATTGTTGACATAGCAAAGTCAGGTAATATTCTGGGCTTACGGGTTGGATTCCCTACACACCACGACGATGGTCGTATGTGAATTCAATAAATGCCTAGAATTAAGATTACTTTGTCTGAAAAACCCATCTGTTTCACTGACGTCCTTAAGGGAAGGAAACTACCGTCCTTATCTGGTCTGGCGTCCACGTGAACCCAAACCGGAAGGCAATAAATGCTGCAGAGCCACCCCCGAAGCTGGTACAGAATGGAAATATGTTCATTCGGCTCATTGCTAGAATTGTCCAGGGATGTGATCGCACTGGGAAAATTGCAGAAGAGATTCACTCGGACAGAGTCTAGGCAGAAGAGTTTCAGTCATGAAGGGAGACAGGACAAACTGGGGTTGTTTGTCACCGCGCAGAGGAGTTTGTGAGTGGTATGGATAAGGTAGACTGAAAGAAGCGTTTCCCATCAATGGAAAGAACGATCACAGGGGGCCAGAAATTTAATGAGAGGGACAGAAAGGTTTAAGTAGATGTGTATAAAAGCGGTATAGACCAGCATGTGTTCGAATTTGGAACACACTGTCTATAAGGGTCAGAGAGGCAGCAACCCTTATAACCTGAAGGAATATTCAGATGTGAATGTTTTGCCAATACCGGTAAGGCTATGGACTAAACGAATCGGAGCGTTGAGCAGTAGATTTTTACAAATGCAACCACAACGGGCTGAAGAGTCTCCTTTGAAACTGTCGTCCTCGGTAGTATAGTGGTTAGTGTCACCGTATGTTATGCGGGAGATAGGAGCTCAATTACTCGCTGGGGCATTGTAAATGTTTTGAAACTGTCGCTCCGTCTCCAAATGCGGGTTATTAATGCCTGTCCTTCCATTCTCCACGGGACATGTCAAAGGAAGGACAGTGCTGTCTGAATTAGTGTGAGGAAGGACTGCAGATCCCGGCGAGACAGAGTGTCAGTGAAAGTACAAACACTTGACTTCCGCCGTCTGCACCTTGTGTCTGTATTGGAATCTAAACCATTTAATAGAAAGAAGGAGGAAGTTGAAGAAGAAACAGGGCAAACCAATTCAGATGTGAGTGCAGAAACATTTTCCGCAGCGTCATGAGGAAAACTGACAAACGACTCTGAGAAATAGTGTCTTTCAGAACTGTCAGTTCACAGAGATGTTTTTGTTCCACTTAAGCCCTTACGAAATTGAATAACAATTTAACTAAAGACTTGAAATGTGAGAACACAACAGGCGGTGAGTCACGTGCTTGAAACTGTGTTTACAAGCCAGATGTTTGATGACTCATACTGATATAATAGGCTGAAAGGCCATTCACCTTGCTCTAAAAAACTCAAAAACTGTCATTTTTCAACTGAACAAAATAGGTAAAAACAAAGTCATCAAGAAAAGTTCCAAGCATTCCACATCCTCTACACCCGATGTGGCCTCCTCTATATTGGCGAGACAGGCCGCCTACTTGCGGAGCGTTTCAGAGAACACCTCTGGGACACCCGGACCAACTAACCCAACCACCCTGTGGCTCAACACTTTAACTCCCCCTCCCACTCCACCAAGGATATGCAGGTCTTTGGACTCCTCCATCGCCAGACCACAACAACACGACTGTTGCTGGACAAACTTTGATCATTCCTGAAGAAGGGCTTATGTCCGAAACGTCGATTCTCCTGTTCCCTGGATGCTGCCTGACCTGCTGCGCTTTTCCAGCAACACATTTTCAGTACTGAATTTAGCTGCGTTGGTACTTTTAGCTGTTACTTGTACCGAAGCCCGCCCTGGAGGATTGTCACCCGACGGTCTGAGGTCGAATGTCCTGGACCACTGAAGTGCTCTCCAACTGGGAAGAAGCATGCCTGTCTGTTGATTGATGTGCAGTACCCATTCCGTTGCTGTCTCCTCTGCTCGGTTTCACCAATGTACCATGTCTCAAAGCATCCTTGCCTGCAGTATGTTGTTTTTTTTTTAGATTAGCGTCAATCTAAACATTATGGCACGGAAGCAGCACACAGGGACGAACACTGTCAACATATTATCTGTGATGACACTAATTGGTAAAGTTCACCTGAGAATGTAACTGTTAAAAGAAAGTTTTTCGATTTATATAAGAAAGAAGTGAACCTAACATAGTCATTCTAACAGATGTAAGATTTAACAAAAAATCAAGGTATTTTTCAAAGTTTAGTGTCAGTGACATTACACTGTAACTTTGGCTATGAATTCTGTATCTTACCACTGTGTACTCCACGGTCACCTGATGAAGGAGCAGCTCTCCAAAAGCTATTGCTTCCATTAAACCTGTTGGACTATGACCTGGTGTTGTGTGATTTTTAACTTCCCATTAGAATTCGGATCCCACAATTAAAACAGAGATGAAGAAGCATTTATTCTCTTAGACAGTTCTGGATCTGTGGACCTTCTTTTAGCAGAAGACTGTTGAGGAAGGGTAATTAAAAACAGCGACGAGAGTGGGATTCGAACCCACGCGTGCAGAGCACAATGGATTAGCAGTCCATCGCCTTAACCTCTCGGCCACCTCGTCACATATGCAGGCTAGCATATGACGTTATTAATAAGTGAATTGCGTAAATTATGCAGCACAGCAGATATTTCTCCCGCGTGTTGGTGAGATGATAAATAGTACAGTACGGTTCCAAGGCGATGGTCTGACCTCTGGGTTATGGGGCAAGCGCATTCCCATTCTGCTCACAGTGATCTGAACAAAAATGAAGAAAAGACTATGTAACAAGGTCTGTTGAATTCTGTGAAGATTTGAAGTCAACGGAATGAAGAACCCGAGAAAACAGGAGGTGTTCTTTCAAGAAAGAGTTGGATAGAGCTCATAACGATAGAGGAATCAAGAGTTATGGGGATAAGGCAGGAACAGGATACTGATTGAGGATTAGATTAGATTACAGCGTGGATACAGACCCTTCGGCCCAACAAGTCCACACCGACCCGCCGAAGCACAACCCACCCATGCCCCTACATTTACCCCTTACCTAACACTACGGGCAATTTAACATGGCCAATTCACCTGACCTGCACATTTTTGTGACTGTGGGAGGAAACCGGAGCACCGGAGTCGCCTGAGATGGGAATCGAACCCAGGACTGAGGCACTATGAGGCAGCAGTGCTAACCACTGTGCCACCGTGCCGCCCACTGCCACTGTGCCGCCATGATCAGAATGAATGGTAGTGCTGGCGCGAAGGGCAGAATGGCCTACTCCATATGGGGGGGTAGATATAGGACTGAAGTTAGGGGTAGGTTCTTCACTCAGCGAGTCGTAAGTTCATGGAATGCCCTGCCAGTAGCAGTGGTGGACTCTCCCTCTTTATGGGCATTTAAGCGGGCATTGGATAGGTATATGGAGGATAGTGGGTTAGTATAGGTTAGGTGGGCTTGGATCGGCGCAACATCGAGGGCCAAAGAGCCTGTACTGCGCTGTATTCTTCTATGTTCTATGCACCTATTGTCTATTATATTTCCCTTGAGGAATTGTTTTCCAGACTGGAGGAGTGTGCACAGTGCTCAATGCCATTATTCGGAACACCTTTCTTCTGCTCAGATACTTTTAACACGTACTTGTGTTCAGGGCAGACAATTTTAAAATCCTCAATTAGGCTAAACTGACAATTGAATTCAACAATGCAAAAACCTTGATCTGTATCATTTTCCTGGGCCGTGAGACACCAAGTCACTGTATGATCACAGCAACACAGTGAGCAAGTGTCAGAAGGAAAATGAGTGCAGTGCCAGAACGCATGCTGGGAGCAGCAGGTGACACACGGGGAATTGCATTTCCCACAAGAGGAACACTTCCCAAACAGCAGACTGCGGTGGAAGAATTCAGAGGGGGTTTACACTTTGGAATTTGGAGATCTGTCATTGAGTCTGTTAAAGATGAAGACTTTAAGATTTCTACAGATGAAAAACAAAATCAAATGTTCATTTGTTAGTGAAGGCAAACGTTGAAATTGTATATGTCAATAATCTACCGATTTTTGGAATAAGGAGCTCACCACTTTCCGCACTCGGGGCCAGAACTACTGGTGAAGATGATCGTATAATCCCCGTTACTAGCCATGGAATCAGAGAAACTCGGTTTGCCAAACGTTCAGGTACAACCAGGAATGTGGAGGTAAGTATTAATGTGTTGCCCCTCTGCTGCAGGTGACCAGTGCACGGTATCTCTGTTCCAGTATAGTGGGCTGTGCTGTGCCGAAGTTTTAAGTTTGAGCCTCACATGGACCAGCTTTAGTTTGTCGTCGTCTTGAGGAGTACAGATAGAAGGTGATATTGAGCAAAGCCAAGTTTATGGGAAAAGACTCGTGTTTGTGGATTGAGAAACGACCATTTCTGGATAATAACTCCTTGATCAACAAATACTGCAAGTATCTAAAACGTGGAGAGATATGTGTGGAGAGAGAGCCAAAGGTGAGTTTTCAGCCGTTGGATAACGTCTCCCATGTGTACTGAGTTAAATTCCGGGAAAACAGATGTTGAAATGGTTTCATGTTACGCAGTTTGTTACAAAATCACAAAGGTCATTGCAATAATTTAAAAAATCACATAGGACCGTTTGAACATTGTGTTGAATTGAATTTTGGTCTGACCATATTTTATCTTCAATGGCGTGCTGCAGAGAGGTACAGAGGGTAATCAACACAAAAGGACAGAGTCTTCTTGGTGGATTTCTTGGGTGGAGTTAAGAATGTACGAAATATACATAACATCATGTGAATGTGGTCAAATCTTTAAAGTAGATGTTGCGTCTCCAAGTGATGATTCAATTCCTACTTATTAGGATATAATATCTATCTGCAGTTATTTTGAGACATCAGCTCCATTTGCAGAGTTTCACCTTGACTAATACGTCACACCTTACCAATCCATGAACTTTTTATACTCAGTCTTAATCAGTTGTACGTGTTCATAAAATGTCTTTGTGTCTGAAGTCAATCAAATTCGAAATTGTTACGCAACCAAACTGACTTTCTCTCAATGGTAAATTCCCTCCTTGTATGTTTGTTCGTGTATCTTTGAAAACACTGTGAAATCAGCTTCTACGCTTTATTTCTGGAAAGTCGTTCACGATTTAGCTAATTCTATTGAGTGGACAAAACTCTCATCCAAACTTTTTTTAATGATTCACTAATGGTTTTGAAGCTCGAACTAAAGTTATTGATTCACTCGAATTCGGGCATTTCACTGATTTAGTCATTCAAACCTCGCGTTATGTGAAAATCTCATTTCTTTACTTCAAACTTTCGTGTTTCTACTCCAGCATTTCCAGATCTCGTGAATAAACGCCTTCATTCTTTCTATCATCCCGTTTGTATCCTTTCTGATATTTTTCTGTCTCAGTAAACAACGTCACTTGGCTTTCTAATATCTTGCCATCCAGGAAACAGCGTCTGTGCCCTTTCTAATCTCTTTACATGTTTTTGGTGGAGAATGAGGATTACACACATGCTCCCACTGAGGGTGATCTACAGATTTTACAGTTACACTATGAATTCTGCTTTTTTAAATATGACGTCTCTATGCATAAACTCCAATGAGGTAAAGTATTATCTATCCAGTTCATGAACATCGTCTCCATGGAGCCGAAAATTACCTAGCATTCCCTTTATTCTTCCACGAAATGTTCGAGACGTTTGTAAGGTCAATATCTCTAACTCCTCGTGCACTGAGTGATTCTCAGCTATTTCTAAAAGTGACTGAAGTTCAAATGCTTCATAGTGTGTCTCCAGTCATTCCAGTGCAGACTGGTTCTGGACAGTAAATGCCATCACCAAAGGCCACCGTGGATCTGAAATCAACAGTGTTCACATCGTAATTGCCGTAGCTATTGTGTATCGTATGTCCGTGTACTTGTTCATTTTTTTCATCATTTCATGGATCCCTGTATTGAATTCTACTGAATGAGTAATTTGTGAATGGAGGCATTCCCTTCACCACTCATTCGAAACTCATGGAACATTGAATGATTTTACTCATATGCTTCCAGAGGACAGTCCTGCCATTACTGGGATAAATCAATGAACATTCGCAACGTGTCCTCAAAGGCAAGAATTTCCTTCTCCAGTTTCGCGGATCATGAAAGCACTGAATCCCGTGTGTGCGTTCATTAAAACCAAAACAGTTGCAGCAAGATTTTAAAACTAAAATTTTGCAATCTGCTTGCATTGGTTGTTCCAAACATTACATTCCACATTATGGCATGTTTGTGGATTAAAGCACTTGCTGTATCTTGAGCAATTCCATTTCAATTCTGTCAAAACATTGTCATTCGCTGTTCTCACTTTCCCTTTCAGTTTCCCGTTTAATATCCCGTATTTTCTCAGTTTATCTTATGTTTTCAACAATTTCAATCAATCTCGCTCCTGATTACCAATCCGAGAGAATGCCACAATTATATGCAGTGCAGCTGTAGGGCGCGGTGAACAAGTGGAAAGGCATTGATCACGTGAACCAAATAAAAGTAGCGGGCTGGTGGAATCTGGCCGTTCCATTGCAGTGATATTTAAAACATTTCACGTAATCTTCAGCCAAATGATATTGGCAGAAAATAAGAAAACATAAACGAAAAAATTGCCGATGTTGAAAA
>NC_057717.1:37315855-37318557 GCF_004010195.1 Chiloscyllium plagiosum
GCAACTGCCTGTTCAGAGAAGAGTTAGAGGACCAGCCACAAGTCTGGTCATTGCAGTAATCATTTCTTTTCAGAAGAATGATAAAATAGAAGATGGAGGGCAGAAGTAGACCATTTGGCCCATCAAGTCTTTGATCAGCACTCAATCAGATCTTCGCTGACAATGCTTCAAGTCAGGCTGGCACGTTCCTTAGAGGGGAATTTGCAGATGGAGGTCATTCGATGCATAAGTCCATAAGACAATAGAGCAGAAATTAAACCATTCAATGCAGTGAGTATGCTCTGGCATTAAACCATGGTAGATACTTTCTAAACCCAGTTCTCATGCTTTCGCCCCATAAACCTTGATCCCCTTGAAAACCACGCTGCTCCATATCTCCGTCCTACATGTCATCAAAGACCTCGCTTCCATAGCCTTATCTGGCAATGAATCCCATATATTCATCACTCTGTGGCTGAATAAGTGTCTCTTCGTAGTGGTCTCAAATGTCTTCCCTTTTCTCCAAGGCTGTGCCTTTGCATTCTAGTCTCTATTAAAAATGGAAACACCTTCGCAGCATCCACTCTATCCACGATATTCACGATTCTGTAAGTACCAATTGGATTTCCTCTTATCCTTTTAAACATCGTCGAGTATAGACGCAGAGTCGTCAAACGTTCCTCATGTGTCAAGCTTTTCATTCCTGGGACCATAATCGTGAATCACCTCTGAACACACTCCAGGAACAGTGCATCCTTCCTGAAATTTGAGGGCTAAACGTACGCACAGTAATCTAGATGTGGTCTGACTAGAGTCTCAGAAGTGCATCCCTGCTTTTATATTCAAATTTTCCCCCCAAAAAAGTCATCATTGCAATTGTCTTCCAAACTACAGATTCAACCTGCAAATAAATCTTGAGAGAATCCTGGGCAAAAGCTCTCAAGTATCTTTGCACACCAGGCATGTGAACTTTCGCCCCATTTAGACAATAATCCACATCTTTATTCTTCCTACCAAAATGCATCACCTCACACTTTCCCACAGTTTGCTCCAACTGCCATTTATTTTCCGACGCTCCTTACATGTCCATATCCTTCTGCAGTATCCCCGCCACCTCAATATGGCCTGTCCTTCTACCTTTGCATTGTCTGCAAATTGACACGTGTTGCCCTCAGAAATTTTATCTAGATCGCTAATGGAGAAAATGAAAAGTTGTGGTCACAATACAGCCTTGAGGAAGGCCACTTGTCACCAGCTGTCATCCTGAGAAGGATCCTTTTGTTCCCAATCACTGCTTGTGTCCTGCAAACGCACCTTGCCTCTGGCACCATGGGCTCTTATCTTATTGAGTAGCCTTCTGCGTGGCAAATATCAAAGGCCTTCATAAAGTCCAGACACATAACATCCAATGGCTCTCCTTGGTCTACCTTCCTCGTTACTTCCTCAAAGAGGAATTCTTGCAGATTTGTCAGCATGGCCCCCGCTTATTGAAACCATGCTGACTTTGCCTTATTTTAACACACACTTCCAAGTATTCAGAAATTTCTTCCAACGCAATGGATTCCAGGGCCTTATCCACAACCAAGATTCGGCTGATTGGTCTGCAATTTGCCAGCTTTTGTGCTGTTTCTTTTTAAAATCGGGTGTCACGTTTGTGATTTTTCAGTCCTGTAGCAGCCTTCCTGATTCTAGCGACTCCTGAAAGTTCTCCACTAACGTATCCACTGTTTCTTCAGTTGTCTACCTGGCGGGTACTCCACCTGATCCAGATGATTTGTCCAACTTCAGGCCATTCAGTGTTTCTTGCACTTTCTCAGTGATGGCCACTAGACTCACATCTGTTCCCCCAGTCTCTTGTATGTTTGGGTATAACTCATGTTTTCGACTGTGAAGACCGGCACAATATTTTTTTTTCAGTTCCTCAACCATTTCCTTGTTCCCCACTACTATCTGTCAAGTGTCCTTTTCCCGTGGCCCATTGTCCACTTCTATCTCTGTTTTGCATTTATTTGAATAAAGAAACAACGACAGTCTTTCTTTATACTAGTAGTTTTCTTATATTTAATCTTCTCCCTCCTCATTTGTTTTGTTGTTGCCCTTTATGGGTCTTTGTGAGCTTCCCAATCCTTTGATTATCCATTGCCTTTCATTCCATTATATGTTTTCTCTTTTGCTTTTATGCTATCATTGACTTCCTCAGTCAGTCATGGTTGCCTCATTCACCATGCACCATGCCTCATTTTCCACAGGATGTATCTCGGATGTGTCTGCTGAATTACGCTCAGACAGTCCTACCATTGCATTTCCACTTCCCTCCTTTCTTGCTAGACTCCTTTCCTCACCAATTTTATCCAGCGCCCCTACCTCCTCATGCCGCTGTAATTGCCTTTATTCAACATAAGTACCGTTACCTCTGAATGAATATTCTCCCTCTCAAATTGCAGGGTAAATTCAATCATATTATCATCACCACTTCGTAAGGGTTCCTTCATCTTCAGCTCCTTTGTCAAGTCTGCCTCATTGCACAACTCTAAATCCAGTATTGCCTGTTCCCTACTTGGCTCCACCACAAGCTGCTCCGAAAATCCATTTCGTCGACATTCCACAATTGAATTGAATTGAATTTATTGTCACGTGTATTGAGGCACAGTGAAAAGCTCTATCTTGCAATCAGATCGCAGTGTTCAGTAGCAAAGATGTATCAATAATATGTAAACATATAA
>NC_057717.1:37318618-37328651 GCF_004010195.1 Chiloscyllium plagiosum
GGAGTCTTCCCCCTGCATAGCTGCTTTTGTGACACATAAATGCATAGAACCTAAAATCCCGAGCAGGAGTAGGCTGTCCGGCCCTTCAACCCTACTCCGCCGTTCAATGACATCATTGCTGATCTTTCTAAAGACTCAAATCGCTTACACGCCCTCCCACTGTATCCCTTTTTTCCTTTATTTTTCAAAAGAAGTATCGCTCTTACCTTCAAAAAACAATTAGTGAACTAGCGTCAACTTCTTCGCTGGGCAAGGTATTCCATATTTGAACATCAACCTGGGTGAAGAAGGACCTTCTGAACTCAGTCCTAAATCTGCTCCCTCTAATCCTGTGGCTATGACCTCTTGTCCGAGTTTCACCCACATGTGGAAGCATCCTTTATGATTCTCTCTAATCTATTCCGTTCCATGTTTCATGTTTCTGTAAGATTTCCCGCTCATTTTTCTAAATTCCGAAAAAAATAATCCTAATCTACTTCGTCTCTCTTTATCGGCTAACCCCCTAAACTTGGGAATCAACACAGTGAACCTCCTCTGCACCCCTCCTCCCACCAGTGCCAGTACATCCGTTCTCAAGTAAGGGGACCAAAAGTGCACACAGTAAACCAATGATAGCCTTACCAGCACCTTGTACAGCTGCAACATAACATCTCTGCTTGAGCCTTCATGAACCTATGTTACATCTGTCTAATTTCCATCGAGATGTCTTGCTATATCTTCCTTTATAATGCACTCAAGCATCATCACCACTGCAGTAATTAAGCTAACTGATCAATAATTCCCAATCTTTTATCCACCTCCGTTATTAAACAGTGGTGTCACACTAGCTGTTTTCCAATCTGCTGGGACTGCCAGGCAGTCTAGTGAATTTGAAAATTGCCACTAGTGCATTGCTGTTTCTCCCGCCATCTCCTTCAATACCCTGAGATGCAATCCCTCACGGCCAGGAGACTTGTCCATCCTCAGCTCCATTAGCTTGCCTAACACTGTCTTTCCGTCATCATGTTTGTTTCCAGGTCCTCATCTACATTTGTCTCTTTGCCACTTACTGGCATGTTATTCGCATCCTCCACTGTGAAGACTGACACAAAATACCTGTTCAATGCCTCGACCATTTCATCACATCGCATAACTAAATGTCACTTCTCATCCTCGAAAGAGTCAACTTGTACTTTAGCCACTCTTTTTTCGTTTTATATTTTTACAGAAACGTTTGCTATCCGCCTTTGTAATCTTTGCTAGTTATTTTTCCTCATGTTTATCTTTAATGTTTTCCAACCTTTCAGTTTCATGCTGTTCTTGGCCACTTGGTATGCCTTCTCATTCGCTTTGATAGCCTCCCTTATTTTCTAAGACATGCAGGGCAGATTACCCCTTTTCTTACAGTCCTTCCGTTTCACAGGAATATACTTGTGCTGAGCACTTGTATAAAAAATCTTTTTTGGAAGTCCTCCACTGCTCGATATCTGTCCCACCATATAACCTTGTTTCCAGTCTACTTTAGCCAGGTGCTTTCTCTTTCTATTGTTGTGCCCCCTGTACATGCACAGGACCCTGGTATTGGACTTTATCTTCACACTCCCCATCTGAATTCTAAGTTCTGCCATACTGTGATCACTCGTTCCAAGAGTGTCATATTGTGATCCCTAACTATGAGGTCATTAATTATTTCAGTTCCATTACACAGGATCAGATCGAGGATTGCTTTCTCTCTCATCGGTTCCATTGCATACTGTTCAAGAAAACTATCACGAGTACACTCAACGAACTCCTCCTCAAATATATTGTGACTGAGCTGTTTCGACCAAGCTACATGTAGATTAATATCCCGAATAATAAAAGCTGACCCATTTTTACAGTCATTGCTCATTTCTTTGTTTATTGCATTTACCAATGTAATGTTATTATTTGCTGGCCTATAGACTGCACCTATCAGTGACTTTTTCTTCACAGAATTTCTAGTTACCACGCAAATTAATTCAAACTCATTCTCCATCGAACTTATAGTGTCTCTTCACACTGCCTTGATGTCGGCCTTGTATAACAGAGAGACACCACCTTTTTTTACACTGCTGTATGACCTTCCAAGTAATCTCGTACTCCTGGATATTTAACTCGCAGTCGTGGCCATACTTTTGCCGTGTCTCCCTAATGTCTATCAAAACATTTTCATTCGTGTTGATTTGTGCCATGAGCTCTTCAACCATGTTACAAATGCGACGAACATTCTGGTGAAGTGCCTTTTGTTAGGTTTCTTGTCCTCATGTTTTCTCTAATAATATCTCCTTTTGCTTCTTGTCTGTCGTCACCTATCCATTGACGTCTTCTCTCCTCTATTTCCAATGGCCCAACACACCTTCCACGTGAAGCGACACATGAACTGCACTTCACGCAATCCACTCTACTGCAATCACTGCTCGCAATGTGGTTTCCACTATCTTGGGAAACGAAGTTTGGACTGGGTCACCACACTGCAGAACATCCAAGTTCTGTCTTCAAGAAGAGTTACAGCTCATGCTGGAAGCACACCACCTCAGTTTCTATTTGGGGATTCTGCAGCCTTCCAGGCCCCATAGCAATTTATTTTTTTTTAGGTCCTGAACTCTCCCATGTCCTATCCCCCTATCCCACACGCCAGGCCTTGTTATCACGTAGCCTGCCATAACACATTACGTATGGATCGCCACTAACAGTCTCCATTAACAGCTATTCACCCTGCCAGCCAGATCATCATCTATTCATTTGTCCAACTGTTCTTCTCTCTATTTGAACTCTATCCCTACCTATCGTTTACTCCTTTTCCTCTCCCAACCCCCACTATATCTTCTGCAAATAGACTAACATTTTCCAAGCTATCGTCAGTTCTGTGGAATGGTCACTGGAATCGAAATATTAACTCTGATTTCTTTTTTTAGATGCTGCTAAACCTGCTGAGTTTTTCCAGCACCATCTGGTTTTGGTCTGGTTAGTTTAGGATACTGTGAATGTTCGAGGAAGAATGACTGTGCTTGGCCTGGTAGAAGATTGATACTGTGCTTGTGCAATGATCCCCTGCACAGGATTCAGAACTCTGTTCCTGTTGAAAAGTTCTCTTGTGGGTAGTTCCCGTTGCAAGGTAAGCCATAGGCATCAACTTCTTAGTCAATGAAGAAAGCAATCATTTCTGCCGCAGTTTTCTCCTGGATGTGATGACCAGCAGAGAGAAAAAACATCCCTTATTTCAGATGTGAACGGATTGGAGTCCACGCAGGAGGTGTAATCAAGTGACCGTTTTTTTTTTTGCAGACAGAGAACGCGTAAACGCTTTCTCACTGAAACAATGTGCCATTGGGTATCAGAGATAAAGGGTGTATCGGCGCAAATGCTGAAAACAGCGTCTTCCAGTTGAATGTGTTCCCTCCACTGTGACAGTCGAGTTGAGTATAGTTGTAAACAAGATAACTGGATGAATCACTTTACACATTCAGCTCGCGAACAGTCCTGTTGTGGGAATACATCTGTATAGAATGCAGGAAGATGCACTGAGAGGTTCTTGATCAGTTTCAATTAGGGACTGGAGGTTTTTAGAGTCTTAAACGTGGACAAATCCCCAGCTCAGAGTGAAGTTGTATCTCACGTTGCTCTGTGAGAAAAAGGAGCAATTTAAGGGGTTCGGACCAATGTTTCACATTTCTCTTTGGCCAAAGGGGAGTTGGTCGAGGACTGCGGGACTACTAATGTGGTTCCACTTTTTAACAAGACAGATAGAAACAAAGCAGGAAATTACACCCAAGTCAGTCTCACAGGAGTGGTCGGGAAACTTTTGTAGAAACCACTGAAGGAGAGAATTAATTGCGACTTGTCCAGGCAAAGTTTGATGAAGGAATCAGCATGATTTTGTCCGAGGAGGAGATGTCTAACAAATCTGATTTAATGTTTTGAGGAAGTGATCAGATTTTTAAATGAGGGGAGTGAAAATAATGTACTGTATATGGGTTTCAGCGAGATTCCACAGGGAAGACTGGTAACAGGGTAAAAACATAAGCAATTCACGAACACGTGGTGTCAGAGAAATTCATTCCAATGGTTCAGAGACCAGATACGAAGCTGGCAAATTGACATTGTGGAAACGAAATTGACCAGGCTGACACAGAATTGATTCTCCGCACAGATTGCCAGAATGTTCTCCCATAAGTAATGGGTGCAGACAGATTTCACAGGGGTACATCACAAAGGTGATAATTGTAAAGCAGGAACATGACAGTGGTGAAAATTGTATAGCGATTAAAACAAGAATAAACTGGAATTTAAACAAACGTCTGGCAGGAATAATTCATTTGTAATTAACACTGGATATTCCAGCTATCTCCTGGAATAGGTGAGAATGTCTTCTCGAGTATTTCCTGTCTGCACGAGTATGTGTAAATGTTCATTTTCCGGGCTTTCAGTTCTGTCCATTGTGTTCCTCCTGGGAGCAAAGTCTTCCGGGGTCTCTCAGTCTGCGTCTTTGTTTATGCGCCATCGGTTTATGTGGGAAACAAGCTTGTGCTTAGGGTATTAGGACTGAAGTGATGATCGAGGTTAGGAGCTGACTGTGAAAGCTATTTGAGAAGTGTACTATCTGGTCTGGGAGTAGATTAGAATGTCTGGATTCTATATTCGCCTTTTTGGTCAAGACTGAGGCATTGTGGGTGTGTTCTGTGTGTGTTGGCAGGCATGATTCCTGTGTTTCACCGACTTACTTCTGTGTTTTTTATGTGGTTATGCTATGGATGGGCAGTGTAGCAGATTTTCTCCCAAAGTTCGCCCTTCTTTTGTTAAGAGCATGTTGAAGAAGCGGGATATCAGTTCCTCCAGAAGTTCAGTGCCCCGTGAGCGAAGCCAGGAGGTTACCCAGGTCCACAAGTCTCAGTGGGACTCCGGTTCATTTGAGACAGCAGCAGCCTGTGGAAAGCGATGTGTCAGGTCCGTTATATTTTCGCTGGAGTCAGGGATGTAGGTACAGCAGTCTGTGCCAATGAAGACGCTAGTGCCCCTTTTGTGGCCAGCTAGTATTCCAGGGCCATTCTGTTTTGTAGGGCGACAGTACGAATGGCGACAACCTCTGCATTCAACTGGGCAAGCACTTCAGCCGTAGCATGTTATCTCCTCCAGCGTGGTGGCCAGCTGATGTGCCTCTATGTCGAGGCGCAGGGTTTCGTAAGTGGACACAAAAACGGTGTGGGGGTGTGTGCTATCTCGTCTAGGGCAGTGTGGGTGCGTTTTCAGTGGGAATAAGCTTCTGGAAGGGAGATGGCTTGGAGTGGTAATGGAGTGGTACCACATACCACGTGCCAGCCCATGACAACGCCAGCCGGGGTATGCCTTGTGGTAGCAGACAAAATAAGTATCATTGTATGTTCTTAGGCGGTGGGTTTGGGATCCTGTCCAAATATTATTGAAAATGGAATTGTGGGCAGACGTGTTGTGGCCAAGTAAATCCAGGATGCTTCACTCTGCTACAGACCAGACTGCTGCAGGGTTCAAGACCAGTGAGTTAGTGCATCAGCTCCACCCAGACACCCATGCGGATGGCTGGCATCCTGTTAGACACATGGTTTCTCTGCGTGAACCCCGTGCGGTGGTGTCAGTGATGGTCAAGGTTGGGTGTTCATGTGAGAGGTTCTGGGCTGCGTAGAACCATCCTGTGAATTTGTCGAGGTGGTATCCTGCGGATTTCCAGTAGTCTGAGCTATTAGCCACATGAATGGCCGGTCAGGTTAGCAGACTGAGCGTTGTTACCCCTGGGACCTGTCCAGTTTCAGCCACAATTCTGCCATCTCTGTGGTGTTAAAAGGGACTGCACCGTGGGGAATGCCCCCGTGGGAACGTTCAGGTACATGGGCACAGACCCTGCAGCTGGTCTGGTTTACCTTTGGGCACAAATGTGGGTCATGTCAAGAAAAATGTTCACCCACGGCTCAAGGTGGATTACATGCCCTGTTCTGTGTGCCCTGTTACCGATCAGTGGTGGTGGGCAGGTCAGACCAAGAGTTATGATCCCAATGGTTGTAACGAGCAGCTGGATCCCTCTGTGGTGTCTGGAACTGTATCCTGTTCTGCTTTATTGTCCTTCTGTGGAGGCGGACCCTCTTTCACTGGGTCGCATTCTAGTCTCCCTGAGAGCGTGACAGCTGTCGTGGTCGTGAGACAGACCAAGAGTGGTCCTTTCCAACTCGGGGAGAGAGAATCTTTCGGTAGGAACTGTCTCATTACATAGTGCCCAGTTTAAACGGGTGAAGTGGTTCCTGCCGTGGTTTGGATACGACAGCTTTATTTTTGTTTGCTTTCTTTTTGTACCCCCACACTATTGTCTAACTGCGGTAGTGATTATTTTTTCCTCAGCACCCATGCTGTGATGTGTGCAGGTTTGAGACACAGTGAAAGACACAAGGTGTGCGAATTTAGTTTCCACCAGCAGGAGGATAAGTAGCACTCAAGTAATCACAGCTTTTAGCAAATCTTGGTTTACAGTGATCCTTCTACCAATGGCTTGAACGTAACCAAAGAGAGTTTCCTATGTTAAGAGTAGCGCTCTGTCATTGGCTAGTTTTGGGGGTCCGGTGTCTGTGGGCATGGATCGTTCCATTAGCACTTCAAATTGTATAATTTCCGTCGTTAGGTTTCCCTGTCCACTTACTGTGTGAAGTACCTTTGGCCGGCCGTCAGGCCAGACCAGTCCTGTGTCCCGAGTGATTTTGGGGAGGGTGGTTTTGAGGGTGCTGTTCATTCTCTCCACCATTCTTGATGAGTGGGGGGTGGTATAGAATGTGGTATCTCCAGGGTATCCAAAGGGCGTCACAGTCAGCAGTAATGAGCTTCGCAGAGAAATGGGCAGCATGCCCCGTATATTTCTATGCGCCCTGGGATAAAAAAAACTCTTGTAATAATGTCCTGCAGGATACACTTTACCATTGCTCTGGCGTCATTTTCTATTGATGGGAAGTTACTCTACCCATTTTGGAAACATGTCGACAATAACTAGGACAAATTTTTATTCCTTCTTCTGAGGCACGTGGACAAGGTCAATTAGAAGGTGGGTGAATGGACCCTCAGGAACTGGCATGTCGTCCCTTTTGGCCATCGGTTTCCCTGCATTTTTCGGCAGACAGATGACGCACTGTGACAGCAGAACTTGGACAGCTGCAGCGACTCCCGCTGCATACCAGGAATGGCTGACAGCATCTTGCTTGTGTGCCCGATTCCGTGTACCACCAGGGCCAGTAAGTGCAGGTTGGCTTTCAGTTAAATGATGCAGGGGTAGGTAAGAACCTGTAAGAACAGTGATTGTATGGCACCAATGCGGGCCCATGCAACCCTCTCTTCTGGCGTGACGGCTTGTTGATCTATTGGGACTGCATCGAGAGAGTCGGGGGACTCTGGCGGTTTCACCACCCTGGGGGTCTGCAGGGCATAAGTGGCCAGGGGTAGTGCAGATTCCTGGGTGGCTGCATCAGCTGAGGCATTTGCTTGGGTGACAGGATCGGTGGCAGAGTTATTGGCATCACATTTTATAATTGCAACAGCGGCAGGTGGCAGAACTGCTTGTTGGATGTTGGCAAAAGTGCAGCATGTTGGAGTGGTCTGCCTGCTAAGCTGATGAACACCCTCTGTTTCCATGTTGTGCCAAAGTCCGGAACGACTCCAAAGACACGTCTGGAACCTGTGTAGATATTGGCTGTGCTACCCTGTGCCAGGAGGCAGGCTCTGGTGAGAGAAAAGAGCTCTGTCGCCTGTGTGGACACTCCATCTGGTAATGCAGCTGATTTGAGAGTGGTGATGTGGGTGCAGATGGCTTGGCCTGCTAATGTGTGTTTGTCTGATGGCCGGAAGGAAGAGCCGCTGGTGAAAAGAATCTGGTCCGGGTTGTCTCAGACTGGTCAGGACACCTGTTGAACCAGGCAAAAGTGAGGACTGCAGATGCTGGAGTTTAGAGTCAAGCTGAGAGTGGTGCTGGAAAGCACAGCAGTTTAGACAGCATCCGAGAAGCAGGAAAATCTGGCAGCAACCCTTTGCCACGAATGCTAAACCAGGTCGAAGCAGTTGTGGTTGTCTGCAGAATCATGTTAGGTGTGCGGAATTAATGTGGCGGGGTTCAAAGCTAGGGCACGGTGTAGGAAAAGGTATGCATAGATCATAAAGCGACCTCATGGCCAGTTCTCTGAGTTGGATTGCTGCTGAATTAAGCAGCAGGGAGAGTGACAGTGAAACCAAAACAGTACACGGGTGATCTAGCAGAATGGAGGTGGCCTTATCCACTGTTACGTGGCTGCTTCCACCGTGCACAAACATGCGGCATTCTCCTTACTAAGCATTATACAACGCAACAGGGCGACGGAGATCCCCATGAAGCTGTGTTAAAATGCCAGACGCGAACCCTTCTGACTTGATTACATAATGATAGAAGGCCTGTGAGTAATCTGGGACTCCCAGAGCAGGAGTGGAGATTAGTTGTTGCTTCAGTTCAGTGAATGCCCGTTGCATTTCGGGTGTCCACTTCACTTTGGCTGGCTGTTTAGGGGAAGCTGCCTCCCACAGTGGTTCATCAATAGCACAATGGACAGGAATCCAGGGCCTGCAGTAGTTTACCAGCCTCAGAAACATTTGCAGCTGCCTGTTTTTGGCAGGTAGGGGAATCTGGGCGATGACAGCCAATTGCTCCGTGGACAGTGCTCTGAGGCCATAGGAAAGATTGCACCCCAGATATTAGACATTTTGCTGACACAACTGCATTTTCTTGATAGACACCCTATGCCCATCCTGTGCCAGACTGCAGAGCAAGGCCACCGGAAACAGCTTGCATGCAATAGCGGAGGTGGAAGCCAATAGCAGGCCATCCGCAAATTGGAGGAAGGTGCTGTGGCCTGGTAGGTGAAGGGTGGACAGGGTCAGGAAAACTGCAGTAGCATAAACTTTGGGACTCTCCGAATACCCTTAGGAAAAACCGGTCTATGTATTTTGGCAGCCGCCAGATGTAAAAACATAAAGTTTCAGGGGGCAACTTAATGGAGAATGAGGCTGAGCAAAGGTCGATTACAAGAATATCAACTGGAGGAGGCGGGGATACTGGTCAGGTTAGCATTTGAGTCCGGGACTCGTGGGAACAACAATGGCATTGACAGCCCTAAGATCTTGCACAAAACACCATTTTCATGGTCTTCCAAGCTTCGGGATAGGTAAGAAGGGAGTGTTGCATGGGTTGGTTGTGGGCACGAGGATTCCTTGTTGAAAACGGCCTGACAACAGCACCCACCAGAGAATGGGTGGAGGATGAATGGGTAGTTGATACGGAGGAGCGGAGAGGGTCAGGAAAGGCGAGGGTAGGTTCTGGCTGGCACAACCAGGCGCGTGAGCCATATACTAATCTTACAACGGACAGCAGGGGAATTCCAGACTGTTCTTGCAAACATCCTGGAGCCTTCGTGCACCGCCACTTCCCAGAAAGTGCTGAAAAGAGAGAAAGAAAGAACACAAAGAGAATGGGCCATAAAAAGTGAATTTCACCAACCACATTCTCGATTAGATTACCTTTCCCTTCCGCCGTCTCCAGGAGATAAATGAAGGAAATGGGAGAAATTTAATAACATATGTCATCGAAATTCATTGGAATTATTTTGTCATTCGCCAACACAGAAAATAATGGTGTGTCGAGTCACCGTAGAACTTTGTTTCACGACAGCGATGAAATAACAGTCTCTCTTCGGTTCCAGTGAAAACCCAACTTGTCTGGAACAAAACAGCAGCAATGGAGATGCTTGAGCCTACGATTTATCGTGTAGGCGGCGAACACGATCATGACAACATGGACACTGATCCCTTTGAGAGAGTCTGCACTCTCCCACACCGCAGTTAATTCTCCAAGTAGCAAACCCACCAGTTCTGTTTTTTTTCGCTTTGAACACGGCAGTTAAAAACGCTGCAGCTTTGTTGTTGGTCCAGAGAAATGCCATTGGTGGGATTGGAAGCGATTCCCTCTTAGAGACTGCGACCTGGTTCCAGCGCCTTAGACCGCTCG
>NC_057717.1:37328999-37340873 GCF_004010195.1 Chiloscyllium plagiosum
AGAATGTGGTATCTCCAGGGTATCCAAAGGGCGTCACAGTCAGCAGTAATGAGCTTCTCAGAGAAATGGGCACCATCCCCCGTATGTTTCTATGCGCCCTGGGATAAAAAAACTCTTGTAATAACATCCTGCAGGATACACTTTACCACTGCTCTGGCGTCATTTTCTTTTGATGGGAAGTTACTCTACCCATTTTGGAAACATGTCGACAATAACTAGGACAAATTTTTATTCCTTCTTCTGAGGCACGTGGACAAGGTCAATTAGAAGGTGGGTGAGTGGACCCTCTGGAACTGGCATGTCGTCCCTTTTGGCCATCGGCTTCCCTGCATTTTTCGGCAGACAGATGACGCACTGTGACAGCAGAGCTTGGGCAGCTGCAGCGACTCCCGCAGGAATGGCTGACAGCATCTTGCCTGTGTGCCCGATTCCGTGTAGCACCAGGGCCAGTAAGTGCAGGTGGGCTTTCAGTTAAATGATGCAGGGGTAGGTAAGAACCTGTAAGAACAGTGATTGTATGGCACCAATGCGGGCCCATGCAGCCCTCTCTTCTGGCGTGGCGGCTTGTTGATCTGTTGTGACTGCATCGAGAGAGTCGGGGGACTCTGGCGATTTCACCACCCTGGGGGTCTGCAGGGCATAAGTGGCCAGGGGTAGTGCAGATTCCTGGGTGGCTGCATCAGTTGAGGCATTTGATTGGGTGACAGGATCGGTGGCAGAGTTATTGGCATCACATTTTATAATTGCGACAGCGGCAGGTGGCAGAATTGCTTGTTGGATGTTGGCAATGAGTGCAGCATGTTGGAGTGGTCTGCCTGCTAAGCTGATGAACACCCTCTGTTTCCATATTGTGCCAAAGTCCGGAACGACTCCAAGGACAAATCTGGAAGCTGTGTAGATATTGGCTGTGCTACCCTGTGCCAGGAGGCAGGCTCTGGTGAGAGAAAAGAGCTCTGCCGTCTGTGTGGACACTCCATCTGGTAATGCAGCTGATTCTAGAGTGGTGATGGGGGTGCAGATGGCTTGGCCTGCTAATGTGTATTAGTCTGATGGCCGGAAGGAAGAGCCGCTGGTGAAATGAATCTGGTCCGGGTTGTCTCAGACCGGTCAGGACACCTGTTGAACCAGGCAAAAGTGAGGACTGCAGATGCTGGAGGTTAGAGTCAAGATGAGAGTGGTGCTGGAAAGCACAGCAGTTAAGACAGCATCCGAGAAGCAGGAAAATCTGGCAGGAACCCTTTGTCACGAATGCTATACCAGGTCGAAGCAGTTGTGGTTGTCTGCAGAATCATGTTAGGTGTGCGGAATTAATGTGGCGGGGTTCAAAGCTAGGGCACGGTGTAGGGTAAGGTATGCCTAGATCATAAAGCGACCTCATGGCCAGTTCTCCGAGTTGGATTGCTGCTGAATTAAGCAGCAGGGAGAGTGAAAGTGAAACCAAAACAGTACACGGGTGATCTAGCAGAATGGAGGTGGCCTTATCCACTGTTACGTGGCTGCTTCCACCGTGCGCAAACATGCGGCATTCTCGTAACTAAGCATTATACAACGCAACAGGGCGACGGAGATCCCCATGAAGCTCTGTTAAAATGCCAGACGCGAACCCTTCTGACTTGATTACATAAAGATAGAAGGCCTGTGAGTAATCTGAGACTCCCAGAGCAGGAGTGGAGATTAGTTGTTGCTTCAGTTCAGTGAATGCCCGTTGCATTTCGGGTGTCCACTTCACTTTGGCTGGCTGTTTAGGGGAGGATGCCTCCCACAGTGGTTCATCAATAGCACAATGGACAGGAATCAAGGGCCTGCAGTAGTTTACCAGCCTCAGAAACATTTGCAACTGCCTGTTTTTGGCAGGTAGGGGAATCTGGGCGATGACAGCCAATTGCTCCGTGGACAGTGCTCTGAGGCCATAGGAAAGATTGCACCCCAGATATTAGACATTTTGGTGACACAACTGCATTTTCTTGATAGACACCCTATGCCCATCCTGTGCCAGACTGCAGAGCAAGGCCACCGGAAACAGTTTGCATGCAATAGCGGAGGTGGAAGCCAATAGCAGGCCATCCGCAAATTGGAGGAAGGTGCTGTGGCCTGGTAGGTGAAGGGTGGACAGGGTCAGGAAAACTGCAGTAGTATAAACTTTGGGACTCTCCGAATACCCTTAGGAAAAACCGGTCTATGTATTTTGGCAGACGCCAGATGTAAAAACATAAAGTTTCAGGGGGCAACTTAATGGAGAATGAGGCTGAGCAAAGGTCGATTACAAGAATATCAACTGGAGGAGGCGGGGATACTGGTCAGGTTAGCATTTGAGTCTGGAACTCGTGGGAACAACAATGGCATTGACAGCCCTAAGATCTTGCACAAAACACCATTTTCATGGTCTTCCAAGCTTCAGGATACGTAAGAAGGGAGTGTTGCATGGGCTGGTTGTGGGCACGAGGATTCCTTGTTGAAAAGGTGATTCAATAACTGGTTTGATTCCCAACACTGCTGCGGGTGATACGGGTGTTGTGTTGATGGCAGGATTGCTCCCTGTCTGAGAGTAACTGTATGTGTTTGGGAGGACAATAGCTGGCCTGCATGGTTCTATTACTGTGCCCACAGTGATTATGGGAGATCAGCTAATAACAGTTGGCTCTCGGAGGAGGCTCTGTGCCTTCTTTGTAAAACTAGCTCGCCCTGTCCAATCAGTGTAAGCTCTACTAAGGGGTCTGTGTCTTGCCCAAAGGGTGTGAAATGTATTGTTGATTGTGCGACACGCCCCATCATGTTTGTGAGATCTTTGCGGTGCCACGTATTCTTAATTATAAAGGATCTTTGCAGGCCAGTGCGGCCTCACCTGCGCTGAGTAGCACGTCTGTTGCAACACCCTGCAGTCATGGTTAGTGGGGATTTGAGCTCTAGATGTGAGTCCATGAGTGGAGGATATGTTGATGCTGGTTCCGGGGGTGGAAGATGGACAGTGAAATTGACAGACAAAACGGCCTGACAACAGCACCCACCAGAGAATGGGTGTAGGATGAAGGGGTAGTTGATACGGAGGAGCGGAGAGGGTCAGGAAAGGCGAGGGTAGGTTCTGGCTGGCACAACCAGGCGCGTGAGCCGTATACTAATCTTACACCTGACAGCAGGGGAATTCCAGACTGTTCTTGCAAACATCCTGGAGCCTTAGTGCACCGCCACTTCCCAGAAAGTGCTGAAAAGAGAGAAAGAAAGAACACAAAGAGAATGGGCCATAAAAAGTGAATTTCACCAAACACATTCTCGATTAGATTACCTTTCCCTTCCGCCGTCTCCAGGAGATAAATGAAGGAAATGGGAGAAATATAAGAACATATGACATCGAAATTCATTGGAATTATTTTCTCATTCGCCAAAACAGAAAATAATGGTGTGTCGAGTCACCGTAGAACTTTGTTTCACGACAGCGATGAAATAACAGTCTCTCTTCGGTTCCAGTGAAAACTCAACTTGTCTGGAACAAAACGGCAGTAATGGAGATGCTTTATCGTGTGGGCGGCGAACACGATCGTGACAACATGGATACTGATCCCATTGAGAGATTCTGCATTCTCCCACACCGCAGTTAATTCTCCAAGTAGCAAACCCACCAGTTCTGGGTTTTTAGTTTGCTTTGAACACGGCACTTAAACACGCTGCTGCTTTGTTGTTGATCCAGAGAAATGGCAGTAGCGGGATCGGAAGCGACTCCCTCTTAGAGACTGCGACCTGGTTCCAGCGCCTTAGACCGCTCGGCCACGGTAACACACGACAGCATGCAGTCTATTTTCATATATTTTCAATTGTGCTCCGTAATCCCTGTCCTGCTCGCATCGCAGCTGGGATATGCCCGACTGCAAGATCAATTTCGCAACAGATAAAGGTAGCCAATCAAACCACACAAAATTCAATGTAAAGTTGAATCTATCTTCTGAGACTCTTTTCAACAACAAATGTATATGCGAGTGTGAGAATGTATGTTCCGTCATGATTTGATAAAATAACCGTGACATTACTGGAATGTCGATTCTTGCTTTAATCAATGATTTCACACATTGGTCGAAACAGATCAACTTTCACATTCACAAGGAACACGAAACACACCGGACTACAGGGAAAATGCACAAATCTGAGCAGGCCGTGTTCCACATCATACCGTGCAGCATAGTTTTAGTCACTGTGTCTGTTTTGCAGAATAAGCGTCACAAAGAATGTTCTCTACCTGAAAAGCCGCGGAAGCAGTACAATCCGAGAAGACAGATCACAATGTCAGTATGCTCATACCTCGGTGCCAGTACGAGTTGGAACTTTCCTTGTCTGTTGCATTAACCATGCAACTTGCTGCAGAGAGGTCTCCACCGGGACATGAGCGACATGGCTGCCAACTGAGTTGGAAACCTGTGTGGGAATCGATGGGAACCGACTCAGTAAATTTCACAAAATTCCATGATGCTTATTAGAGATGCAGTTTCTGTTCACGTCAATGCAAAAGGCAGTTTCTGAACATATTTACAGAAGTCAAAAAGAGATTACCCCACCCTCCCACCCCACAAGATGTCAAAGAGGTGCTAACTGCACTTGAGTGCTTTTTGTTCTCGATGTGAAGGGCTCTCACGCCTGAGTCATCTTCACGTCTCTTGTTGAGTGAATCATAAATAAGGAGTTTCACCAGAGCTGCAACTGCCTCACTTTTCTATCCCGCTTCCCCCTCCCGTCCCCCTCCCCGTTTACATTTTCCTGATTAGCTATGATTTAGAAAACCAAATGGATGCAATGGCATTCGGTAGCCTGGCTGTTATTTCCGAATTCCCACTTCCAACATGGCTTAGATCTCGGGGCACACCTCAATATTAGTGACGCTATGAAAGCACAAGTACAGAGGTTCCTCTGACAGTGTAAATTCATTCATTGCTGTTGCTGACGGAATGAGCTGCTAACGTGCGAAAGCATGATTCAGGACTTCTGGTGCTAATTCTCGCACGTTGAATAACGGCAGACAGCTTCCAAATGAGGCCTGTCAGAGAGTACTTGGGGGTACATTTGACATAGGGGCTACATTCGGAATCCATGGTGCACCGTAACACCAGCACATCAGCTTTCTCCTTGGCTTTGAAATGGGCCATCTGCGCATGGAATCCATTTGTGTCACTGTTTTTTGTGGAAGGATTAGAACGCAGGAACTACACTCTTAAACAGAATGGCATATGTTCAGAAGCAGGTTGGAGAAACACTTAACGTTTCACCAGGGCTGTTTCTGCCCTGTTCCTAACTGGGGAGCTTTCGTGGGTGAGGCATATGTGACAACCACTACACTATAGAAACAAGCTGCACTGGAAGCAAAATGCTGGGAAATGGCACTTGTTTAATTTTAGTGATGTGGTCAGCATGGAAGAAATACACCGAAGTCACTGTTGCCATGTTCTGTACTTCAATAACGTTGTGTTGCTTACACCCCCTTTAAAGGATTACTATTAGCGGGGCTTGCCATCGCTCGCTGTGGTGCAATAGTTTAGTGTATTCGACTGTTCAACGGAAAGGTAGCATTGTGTAAAACTGCAGAACTGAAAGACTTCCTTACTTTTGTCCCGACTGACCATACTTCGTGAGATATTTTGCTGCTGGAAATTATCTCACAAACTGTGTTATCTCGGAATGTACTGAGCGAATCGAAAAACAGTCACGATTTAACACCGAACACAAACAAAAATGACAAATCAATTGCATTTTCAGACACAGCGAAGCATGAATGCAGAATTTGAGACAGTCCGTGGGCATGAGCCATAAATTAATCTCACAACTAACAGCAGGCAATTCCACATTATTCTTTCAAGCATACTGGAGTCTTAGTGCACCACCACTTCCCAGAAAGTGCTGAAAAGAGATGAAGAAAGAACATAATAAGAATGGGCCATAGAAAGTCAATTTCATCAATCGCATTCTCGATTAGATTACCTCTCCCTTCCGCCGTCTCCAGGACAGAAAAGAAGGGAATAGGATACATTTAAGAGCATATGACATCGCAATTCATTGGAATAATTTTCCCTTGCGCCAGAAGACCAAATAACGACGAGTAGAGTCACCGCAGGACTTTGTTTCACAACAGCAATGAAACAACAGTCTCTCTTTGGTTCCAGTGAAAACTCAACTTGCCTGGAACGAAACAGCAGCAGGAGAGCTGCTTGAGCCCGCGATTTACCGCGTGGAAGGCGAACACGTCATGACAGCACGGACACTGCCCCCCTGCAAAAAATCTGCACTCTCCCACACTGCAGTTCACTCTCCAAGAGACAGACCCGCAGTTGTCCTTTGACCACGGGACTTTAATACATTGCAGCTGATGTGACGGAAATTGTTGCAGTGAAATTCAAACCTCCACCACCTGCCAAATTGGAACCTGAATCCTGCGGCTGAGGCTGCTTGGCGACGCTACAGAGCCCTGACCTTCTCTGAGTAACGAAGGATGCTGTGTCTGATCCACAGGACACCCTGCAGGATTATCAGGCAGCGCCATCCTCCCTGTGACATGCACGTGCTGGCTAAGATTCTGTTGTGTAGATGTCTCCCGGTTTTGCCGATATCACCGTTGTTTACCTCCCTACATTCTATGGTCTAACGATGATTCCACTCAGAATCACAAATGTGTCACAAAACACCTTAGCTGAGCTGGTTCTCCACAGACATAAATGTGTTTCTCTTTTCGTATCATTCTCTTGCCTTCTCCCTGTAACTCTCCACACTTCTACTTTCAACATAAACATCGAATTAGTTTTTAAGTAACTCGATTGAAACTGCATCTTTGTCAATGTCAGGCAGTGGTTTACAGACCCTAACCACTGCCTATGTGAAAACGTTTCACCTCATGTACATTTTCCTTCTTTTACTAATGACTTTAAATCTCTGCCGAATCGTTCTCGATCCTTTCAGGCGTAGGGAGCATTCTCCCTTCCTTATTTCCTCTGTATGTCCAACTCATGTCTCGAAAAGGTTTAACAAGGCCAGTTTTCGGCCTTCTGCTCTCCAAGGAAAACTGTCCCAACTTTCCAAATGACCTTTATTTTTGACATTCCACATATACCAGACCATTCCCATCAACCTGTTCAGCGCTGTTTCCAATCCTTCCCGTGCCCACTTCCTAAAGGTTCAAACCCAGAACTGTGCAAACATCCAAATGGGGGAATTATTCAGAGTGGAATTGTGTGGGTGAACATCCTGAAACACTTGTTTCACTTTCACCGCATGTGGTACTGTGCCATGCCCAATACCATGACACTTATTACCCCTGAACTCAACATTATTTCAAGGGGTGCAACTTTCATGATTTAGACCTTGTTTTTATCAAACAGTTGATAGGGCAACCGGGCAAAGTGAAATCAAACAACCAAGGCTCGATGGCGACCTGAAATAAGACATTCTCACATGTCAGTATGAACTCAAGCTACTGAGCGACGATCAGGCGACAATCTTACGTTTGCAACACCAAACCAGCTCAAACTAGCTCTGATCTAACTACATTACACTTTGCTCTTGGATTTCTAAGCTCCAAAGAGTTTCAAGAATATCGCCTTCTTATTCCATCTCCTTGCTCACGGGACAGTGCTGTTTATCCCTTCCGGTTGGACTCCATCAGCAGAGTATTCAGCTATTTCCCTCCAATGGCAGGCAGTGTGAGGAGAGGCAAGCGTGGATGTGCTCTCAAGCTCGCTCTGATCGGCTCAGCCAGTTCTGTCAAATGCTGGAAATCAGCAAGTTTGTTTGTAAACTTCCTGAAAATATCATTTCTCTGAGAGTTGTCTGTTGGGAAAGACAGAATGTACTCCGGATGCTCTACCCTCGGTAAATTCATGTGCGGGCATTTTTGTGCAGCCTGTGTGCTGTTCAGAATCCATCTTCACAGCAATCCTGCAGAAAGGCTTTTGTAACAGTGACATCGGTTTCTATGCTGCAATCGGGCAGCAGTCAACACCTGCCCCAGATGAAGAGAATGCGAATGAAAGCCTCAGTCACTGAGACTCATCCCCACGGCCCTGAGCTGCGGGGCTGCAGACAGTCTAACGCGGAAGGGAGGGTAAAAATGAAACATTGTTTCACCATCAGCCACTCTGTCCCAGAGACAGGAGGAGGGACAGCATCAACGTGTGGCGTCAGTCACGCGCCGACAGAAGCTGTTCAGCCCATCGAGTCCATGGCGACTCTCTGTAGCTTGTATATCTCTGTGATTATTCATAATTGGCCATCTATGTTATCGTAATGCGGAACTGTGTCAGTGTCATAATGCTGTCTCCAACAAGTTGATCCAATTGACACTCACGGCTTTTCATTTCACGGGGAGGACACTGTTGTTCCAACCAGCAAAGGGAATAACTGCAGGGCGTCATGCGCTTAGAGCTGATCTACAACTGATCTACCTCACCTTCACCAGTTTATTCCCAGCTCTGGCAAATGATTTTGTGAATCAGATCAGAGCAGACCGATAGAGAACAGGAAAAGAGCTTCCAGGCCTTCACAAGTGTGTTTCGTCACCTGTGTAAATTTGGCAGGTGCATCAGTACAAAATATTCATTTCAGATACATTGAGTGAAAGGAAGTGGAAAGTGAAACAACATGCAATACGTAGAATGGAGCTATGTTATATAGGAACACTAGCGGTGTCAGTACACACACTGAAAACCTGGAATTGTCAACGAGCAGAGGATGTTTTCAATCCATTAATTTCGGGGTTATGAGCCCAATACGCTCCCGCTGGGCCGCTCTGTTAGAGCTGACCACAGCAGTTTCACACAGTCTTCAGCTTTTCTTCTGGCGTGTGGCATGGCAATCAGTGTCGTGGGAGAGAAACGTGAACACGCTCTTCAACTTCATATCAAACACGGGTTTGGGGATCGGGGAGGCGGCTAGAGGGATTGGGAGTTATGCAAATTCTGGAAAGCTGTACAAAAGAGAGATTGCACATGCACAGGAACCCATCTTCTTTTGGGAAACTTCTGCAAATAACGCCACCTGAAACAAATGAAACATTCTCAAGCAGAACTGCAGGGAAAGAGAGAGTCTTTCCCAGTCATCGGGAACTGTGTCTGTGTCCTCCTCGAAGTTACAGCGAAGGCTCTGCTGTCTGAATCAGCCCGGGATGTTACTGCAGCATATCCTGTCGCTCAGGCACACTGCACCTGATATGCATAAGCTTTATCACGTTACCCCAAGCTCAGTGAATAAATTTCACAGCTCACATCATCCCAGAGTGACAGGAACAGAAGAAATCGTTTCAGACCATTATCTTTACACCCCTGGGAAGAAAACGGATGTCGGAGTGCAGACAATCTCGACTAGTGCTGTTGTTGTTGTCTGTGTGACAACAAGAGCAGGTACCAGGAAATGTTTATCTTGCTTCTTAAAACAGGCGTGGAAATTTGCAGATCATAGACACATCTACCTGCTGTTAGTGAAATGATGAACAGCAGAGTACAGTTCAGAGAGTATGGTCAGCCCTCTGGGTTATGGGCTCAGCACTCTCCAACTGTGACCCTCTGCTCACAGGATTTGAACACAAACAAATGACTCAGTGACAAATTCCTTTGAAACGGATTTTGTGAGGAATTGAAAGCGATGGAATGAAAAGCCGCTTGAGAGCGGGATGTAACATTATCTGTGAAGGGATTGTTTTCCAGACTCGAGGAGACTGCGCAGTGCTGTTTCCATGGGTCGATATCAGGATAGATAGATTGAAATAGCGTCGGATGTCATTGTAGGGAACCCTGTCGCTTAGACCCACTGCACCTTTTGTACAATGGTGCAAAAGCACGGATCTTTTCTGTAGAGGGGACAACTTCAAAATCGTTAATGCGGCAAAGTTCACAAATGTGTGAAACAGCAAAGCAACCACAGAAATTGGTGTTACGTGACGGGTAAACCCCTCTGCAAATGTAAACCGACGAAACAGAAAGGATTCACCCTGTACTGTATTCTGTTAAAATTCAAGAGGCAAAGAACTACTCCAAAAATCACTATTTAAAGTTAAAAATAACAACGCTATTTTTTTTAACATTTGACAGAGAATAATCAACTTATAACTACTTACAACTCATTTCTCTCAACCTTGTGGTCTACAATACCTTCCCCAACCCCGACCCCATTAACATTTACAAAAAAAATCAATTTACAAGCCTGCTAGTTGTCGAATCTTCTCTTCGTATCTTTCTCTGTAGATTTTTTCTCCAGGTCGGTATTGATGCTTCTTTTCTGTGCAATCTATTTCTCCAGATAGGCACCTCTTGGAGATTTTATTAACATCCTACATCTGTTGATCTTTTAGCTGCTCTCTTTGCTGTTCTTTGTCGCTCTGGGTAACTGTTCAAAACGGCCGATATTTGTCTCACAAAAAGTCGGATCGTTTCATTAGTTTTAACATTGTAAAAATACCACATTCAAACTGATTGGCCGAATTCGAATTTGTTTTTGTATCCATGTAACACAGCTGTTAGTTATTTCGAACTAATGTTACCTTGTTCTGGACGCCTTGTGCTAGCCAAACATTTCAGCACCATTAAAAGTACATTACACCCACAACTTCATAACAATGTAATTTGCCGAGACAGTCTATTTCGCTCAACATCGCTCTCTGTCAATCTCATGTGCCTGAGATTTGAAGAATCTCTGGCCTATGTTAATTAAAACTGCCCTATTCTCATAACGTTAGATTTAACACACCCGGTTATGTATGTCTTACAATATTAATTGATTCCTCACTGTGTTACTTCAACACCCGTTGAGAAGAAATAAAAATGAGAACAACAGTCACCTGTGTGACTGCGATTTGACCCAATGTTGCTGCAGCCAACCGATTCAGCTGCAAATAAAATAGCCCACACCTTTCCTGTGCCAGTAATGAGACTGCATAGCATAGCTGTAAGGTTGAATGAGTTGAATTAGACCCAGCATCATTTCTCAGGACGAAATTTACTGGGATATAGAGATGATGAAATAGACGGTGGTTGGGGTGTGGAATATAGTTAAAAAGGATGTGGCCAGAGATCCCTTGATACAAAAACGTTAGAGATGACGGAAATGAGGTTTACTGGGAGCTAAAGCCACGAGAAAAGAAAAGAAGGGATTTAATTAGATGGTGGAATAGACGAAGAATCACGCGACACAAATCAGGAATGACTGTTTTGTGTCCTAATGGAGCTTTTCCAGCTGATGTGAGGTTGGAAAGGATAAATAGGAGGGAAATTCCCTCGTTCAGGTGAATGTATAACTAAAGGTTAGAGCTTCAATTTCAGTAAGGAACGACAAAGAAGTTTACAGCAAGTACTTTTTATTCTGAGAGTTATTGAAATCGGAGATGATTTTTCAGCAGAAGAAAACATGTTAGAAGATGATTCCATCATATTTGAAAGGCCACGTGCAGACACACAAGGAGCGAATTTAACAGGGACAGGGATTCTGAGCTGCCTGAATGGGGATGCAAAAAGGACGCACTCATAAATTGTTCAGCTTTCATCGGAAAGAAATTGCGAAATACCTGCAACTGAACATGTTAAGTGTAAGAAGATCTGGTGGTGTTGAAAGGTGTAGCAGCTGGTTCTCCATGAACTACTACAGACTGTTAATGTGCTGAGCTGTTTGTTTTAGCTTTGCATTAAATGGAAGCCAGTTAGCTCAGTCCGCTGGATAACTGGTTTATGGTATAGAGTGAGACTAATAACGTGGGATTAAATGTCGCACTGTCTCAGTTTGCTATAAGGATCATCATCTCCTCCGCTCACGTGATCTGTAA
Source organism: Chiloscyllium plagiosum (assembly GCF_004010195.1). NCBI lineage: Eukaryota > Metazoa > Chordata > Chondrichthyes > Orectolobiformes > Hemiscylliidae > Chiloscyllium > Chiloscyllium plagiosum. Next base: position 37,340,773 of record NC_057717.1, read on the forward strand.
TACAATGGTGACTCCAGTGAGTAGGAACGGACCTGTCGATGTCAAGCATCATTATCTTTGCCATCTGTTGCCTTGAACATTTGGTCACAATGACCAGGAAC
>NC_057717.1:37340893-37354578 GCF_004010195.1 Chiloscyllium plagiosum
TTTACGGTTAACAATTGATACCTTTCCCAAATCAGAAACTGGAGTTTTAGAATAGATGCTGCTTTATTCGACATTATTCTTCAACGATGCTTCAGTCTGATGCTCCAATAATTCCTGATTAATGTCAGTAAAAGCAGCTTTAGATAACGATTGGAATTACAACTGCGGCGTTTTTACACACTGTTAAGTGCCAAGCGCTGATCAGTTGCTCCACTGGAGCCGCCGGCAGCAAGCCCATAGCGTGCCCTACTCGTACCTCTGGGACCTTCGACCCGCCTGTTCTACTTTTGTTGTGGTTCTGAAATTAAAGCTAAGGCAGAGGAGGAGGATCTGATATGGACCTGTGACTTCTCGAACATCAGGTTCAGGAAATGGGACATAGATAAACGTTGTGCAAAATAGACTTGATTGAAAACTGGGTTTTTGTGGGTCGCTGCGTTGTTTACAGACAATGTTATATTATCGCTGTCACAGGACTTCTCATTCGTTCGGCTTCAATTTGGCACAGAATTCGATTCAACGACACTTCACTATCTTCCTTCTGTATGTTCCTACAGACAACAAGAAATATACTGCACTCATCATCAATATTTAACATGGTTACATCCAAGGACATGTTGCACAGTTTTCATGAATACTGAAGATATCGGAATGTTATGCAAGAGTAAATTAAATTTCAGTTTAAATTGTAAAGTGATAAAAATCCTTAGTAAGATCCAGAATGCCCGAAATTCATGATTATTACCGTGGCCAGAACTCGTGCCAGGCAAAGGGGAAATCTGTCCCTGAATCCCCAATATCCACACAACCGTTTGCTCCATGTGCCCAGTTGGAAACCTGTGTGAAGGATCATGCAGTCTGACAGTGCGCCTGGGAGAACCCTCCACTGTCTGATATCTAAAGCTACAACAGGAGCTGTGTATTCCAGCTGTGAGAGTGGTGGGATAAAGGGGAGGGCCTTGGTATTCCGTGGTGTAGATTCACAGGGTCCTCATCATATTATTGTTTAAAACCCTCTGTCAGAAATAGCACAGACAGAGAGGAATAAAAGGGGGCCATTTCACCCGTAAGCGCTACTCCCCCATTTGATATCATTATGGCTGACCGAACACGTCAATGTTTTTTCCCAGCCCATCCACATCAACCTGTCGCCCAAAGGCGAAAAGACACTGAATAAACCGAAACACTCTGTGCAACTGTGGGAGGGAAATGTGTTTAGAGACAATAGGCTTCAGCAGTTGGTTTTGTGAATGAGCAGCGTATTCTGGACTGATCATGTTTCAAATGATGCGATTCCCTCAAAACTCACCACAAAGAATGTGAGGAATCTTCTCTGGTCAGTAGCGGGGATGAGAACTCCAGACGATGGAAACTGACGACGAATCAGCAGAACAATCATTCATTCAGCTGAAATCTGAACGAAGCTCCGATTCTGCTGGGACTCAAACCCACAAACTTTGAATCCCAATCTTAACAATGCAGTAGAAGTCCAACACGACTTTCATTGTGCTCCAGAGGTGAGCTAGCCTACAGTTTACTGCACCCAACGTTACGGTGTTCAAGTCTTTCATCAAACATCTATTTATCCTCACCCCACTTTCCAGTACGTGGTCCTTATCCGTACATGCTCTAGCTCCACAAGTGTTCGGCTAAATACTCCTGAAGTGTTTGGATGACTCTTAGATTTACCACACGTTCACACAGCGAGTTCCAGACAAACAACACTCTCAGGATGCAAACGTTCTTCCTAAATCTTCTCTGAACATCCTCTCTCTAGCGTTTCAACTATATCCCTGGTTATTAACTCTTCCCATTAGAATTTCATTCCTGTCACACATATCTAACCCCTTTCTGTGCACGTTAATCAATTCCTCGCTCTGATTTCTCCGCTGTCAGATTAAGAGCCCCAATGGGGCTCATCTATCTTTGCAGTGACGAGAGTGTAGTGCTTTAAAAAAGCACAGCCGGTCAGGCAGCATCCGAGGAGCAGGAGAATCGATGTTTCGGGCATAAGTCATTCGTCAGGAATGAGACTTTTGTGTGGGGTTTGAGGAAGGGGAATGGGGTCAGGTAGCTGGGAAAGCGATACGTGGATGAAGGTGAGGGAGAAGGTGGTAGTTGAGAGGGGGATTGATGGCCGGGTCCAGAGAGCAGTGCCGAGTTGGAGGCTTTGCACTGGGATAATGTGGGGGGAGATGAAATGAGGAAGCTGTTTAAATACCCATTTATCCCGTGTGGTTGTAGGGTCCTAAGGTGGAATATGGGACGTTCTTCCTCCAGGCATCGGCTGGTAATGGAATGGCGGTGGCTTGTACCCGAAGCATCGGTTCTCCTGCTCCTCAGATACTGTCTGACGTGCTGCGCTCTTCCAGCACTATACTTTCGACTCTGAGCTCCAGCACCTGCAGCCCTCACTTTCGCTTATCTTCGCAGGGGGAATGGTCGAGCTCAGACACCACCTTGGTAAATCTACTCTGACCACGTTCCCGTGCAAACACACGTTTCCTGAAGGCTGGCGATCAGAACAGAACAAAATTATCCAAAGAAAAGCAGAAATATCTGAACAAAATCAGCAGGTCTAGTGCATCTGGGGAGAGATACTCGAGCCCAACGATCAGCCTTTGGAACGAATGGTATGTGTAGGTGGGACAGGATCTAAAATGATTGAACTCAATGTTGGGTACTGAAGATTGCACGGTCTCTCAGTAGGAAATTACGTGCTGCTCTTCCAACTCGCGCTGTGTTTTGCGGGAGCGCTGCAGCACACCAAACTGACATGGAGGCATGGGAACACAGTGGGATGTTGCAGTGACAGGAACTTGGAAGCTCAGGGTCTTAGTTTGCTTGCCGACAGAACGTAGGTGTACTCATGTTGGTCACCCGCTTTGTTTTTCTACCACAGTCTCGATGAGACCACATTCTGAGCAGGAAATGCAGTTTGCTAAATTGAGTGATGGGCAGATAAATCAGTGGAACCTTACACAGTGAGGGGAGACATTGTAAACGAGCAGCATTACACCTTTTGGGATTTCGTGGAATGGTGCCAAATGGGGAAGTGCTGGGGGTCAAGGAGGATTGGACGATGGTGTACATAGAGCAATTGTCCTGCATAGTGCCGGTATTCAGTGGTGTGGGCCAGTGGGGAAAGGACATTAGAATGTAAATCTTCCTGAGCTACCTGCTATAAGTAAACACCTCACTATGGAGCAAAAGTATCAAAATTTCAACAACAGCACCAGGTGCAGCTTGAGAAGTTACGTGTTTGCACTGTCACAGTCACCCTGTCTCCCCGGGAGCAGTAGTACTCCCCCACGCTGATTCAGACAGCACAGTTCTTCCTATGACATGTCCCTTCGAGAATGGAAGGATAGGTATCAATAATCCGTACTTGGAACGGAGTATCTGTATTGCTCAATAACAATTGCTTAACTATCTTAACTCCTTTTCAAATCACTCGACCCACATCCTTGTATGTCTTGGCATCATAAATTCACATTTGAATACTTCGGAAAGTTATGTGGATTTCTGCCTCTCCGACCCTTGCATAAACTGTGTTCACCATTTCAACAACCCACTGTTTGAAAACGTTTTTCCACGCATTCACTCTAATCTTTCCGCCTCTGACCTTAAATCGATGGCCTCCCGTGATTGAAATCTCCATCAAAGCGAAACATGTATTTTAGTCTACGCTATTCATAGCCCTCAGTACTTTGTACATCTTAATCATGCCCCTCTCAATCTCCTCTTCTCTAAGAAAAACAACTCCAGTTTGTCCAATCTCTCTTTTTCAGCCAGACAATATCCTGGCAAATCTCCCCTGCATAACTATACACAATAGTCTCGCAAGAGCCGAATGAACGAGTGAAATAAATGATGCGAAAGTCGACAGAAACTGGTGTTTTTTGAATAAAGTTTATTTTCCTCAATGCTTCCCTGTGCCCTTTCCCTGAGCCTGATGTTTCAATAATCGCTGGTCCATGTCAGTAAAAGCTGCGCCATGTGGATTGAGCTCACAACTGCCGTATCGAAATGGATCAACTGGTTTGAACGTCCTGATCGTAAGACTTGGGCATGGTCACCCTGTAACAGTGAGCACAGCAACACAGACTGGAGGAGATGAATGTGAAAGTGATTGTAAGGGAAATGGGACGGGGAACTTAAAGGAAGTAAGTGATTGCGGGAGGTAGGGAATTCTCCGAGAATGGATCCTGATACATGACTCGCAGAGATGTGTGTGAGAGAGAGGGGTTTGATGGAAAAAAGACATAATCTCAGAGAATGCCTTCATGTAAAATAAACTGATTGCTTTCTGTGTTTCTTCAGCATTAATCACAAGGAGTAAAATGCAGTGACTCGGATTCGAACGATCTTACTGCGGCCACAATGCAGCATATTCTAACATTTAAACCACCACTGTGTCATGCAAAGACCCACGTTTAAAAACAGCAATAATTACAATGACAGAGGAAGCGTTAGGAAGAGAAGCAGATACACAGCAGGAATATTACGTGAGCGACTGCAGACATGTGGGAATTCAGAATTAGCTGAAACCTTAAATTCGATATCACCAGACGCTGTGGTGGTTCCATCGAATACTATATGTTGACGACTGAGTTTGATAGATTTCTAGAAAAAAAGAGGTTCAGGGATGGTGCGGGATATTGGTGCAATGTATGTTTCAATAACAATGTGTTATTAACTATGTGTAAATAACAGTTTCTTCACCAAATTCCCCACACAAGGAAGTACACATTGCTGCAGTCAGGCACATCACTCCAGTTCCTGGAACCAGAATCAGACAAACTTTGTGGCCGCGAATACCAAACTGGAAGTGGCGGTGGAGAAAGTCAGGACTGCAGATGCTGGAGATCAGAGCTTAAAAATGTGTTGCTGGAAAAGCGCAGCAGGTCAGGCAGCATCCAAGCAGCAGGAAAAACGACGTTTCGGGCATAAGCCATTCTTCAGGAATGAGGAGGGTGTGCTAAGCAGGCTAAGATAAAAGGTAGGGAGGAGGGACTTGGGGGAGGGGCGTTTGGGAAATCGATAAGTGGAAGGAGGTTAAGGTGAGGGTGATAGGCCGGAGAAGGGTTGGGGGCGGAGAGGTCGGGAAGAAGATTGCAGGTCAAGAAAGAGTTGCTGAGTCTGAGGGTTGGGACTGAGAAAAGGTGGGGGGAGGGGAAATCAGGAAGCTAGAGGAATCTGCATTCATCCCTCGTGGTTGGAGGGTTCCTAGGCAGAAGGTGAGGCGCTCTTCCTCCAGGCATCCTGTTGCCATGGTCTGGGGATGGAGGAGGCCAAGGATCTGCTTGTCCTTGGCGGAGTGGGAGGGGGAGTTAAAGTGTTCAGACAGGGGGCGGTTGGGTTGGTTGGTGCGGGTGTCCCAGAGGTGTTCTCTGAAACGTTCCGCAAGTAGGCGGCCTGTCTCCCCAATCTGTAGGAGGCCACATCAGGTGCAGAGGATGCAGTAAATGATGTATGTGGAGGTGCAGGTGAATTTCTGATGGATATGGAAGGATCCATTGGGGCCTGAGGGAAATGAGGGGGAGATGTGGGCGCAAGTTTTGCATTTCTTGCGGTTGGGAAGGTGCCGGGAGTGGAGGTTGGGGTGGTGGGGAGTGTGGAGCTGACGAGGGAGTCGCGGAGGGAGTGGTCTTTTCGGAACGCTGATAGTGGTGGGGGGCAATATATCCTTGGTGGTGGGGTCTGTTTGGAGGTGGCGGAAATGACGAAGGATGATACGATGTATCTGGAGGTTGGTGGGGTGGTAGGTGAAATGCGGCAAAGGCGAAGGAATTGGGAATATGGGATGGCATTTTTATATGGGGCAGGGTGTAATCGAGGTAGCTGTGGGAGTCGTTCGGTTTATAGTAAACGTCCGTGTTGAGTCGGTCGTCCGAGATAGAAATGGAGAGGTCTAGGAAGGGGAGGGAGGAGTCTGAGACGGTCCTGGTAAATTTGAGGTCGGGGAAGAAGGTATTAGTAAAGTGGATGAACTGTTCAACCTCCTTGTGGGAGCACGAGGCAGCATCGATACAGCCATCGATGTAGCGGAGGAAAAGGTGGGTGGTGATGCCAGTGAAGCTGCGAAAGATGGACTGTTCCACATATCCAACGAAGAGGCAGGCATAGCTGGGGCCCATGCGGGTGCCCATGGGTACTCCTTTGGTTTGGAGGAAGTGGGAGGATTGGAAAGAGAAGTTGTTCAGAGTGAGGACCAGTTCGGTCAGTCGAAGGAGGGTGTCAGTGGAAGGGTGGAAGCGGAGGGCTTTGAGCCCTTCGAGATAGGGGATGGATGCGTCTAGGGACTGGAAGTGGCGGTGGACATGAGCACGTGAAGCTATTCTGTGGCACCAGTGACATGATTGGTAAAGGCCCAGTCATAGAGTCATAGAGATGTACAGCATGGAAACAGACTCTTCAGTCCAACCCGTCCATGCCGACCAGATATCCCAACCCAATCTAGTCCCACCTGCCAGCACCCGGCCCATATCCCTCCAAACCCTTCCTATTCATATACCCATCCAAATGCCTTTGAAATGTTACAATTGTACTAGCCTCCACCACTTCCTCTGGCAGATCATTCCATACATGCACCACTTTCGAGGCTGGTGTATTGAAAGCATTCTAAGATATTTTCCTTAACAAAACGGTATTTTGTTACTTTGACAGTAAGAACTGCTTTTGCTTACATCGTCTCCACATCAGTCTCTCGCTCCAGTAAACACTCCAATCCAGCGTACATTGCTTCCATTCCAACATTGAAACGCGTCCTATTCTCTCTCCATCTGGGATAATCTGAATTGAGAACGTCATTCTTTGAATGGAGAAATGCAGCAGGGAGCTGTTAGTGCAGCGGCGATCTATTGGGCAATTAATCTTTGGAGACTGGAACGTGGCAGCTGCTGTTAGTTAAATTCGATGACTAAAATCTGGAAAACAAACCCAATCTCAGGAACAGAGACAATAACTAATATACTGAAAACTCATTCGTTCATGTCCCTTCGAAAGGGGAATCTGCCGACCGTAACGAGTTCTGTCAACATGTGACTCCGGCCCCACGACAATGTGGTTCCCCCATGAATTCCCTCTGACTCAGTTCAAGGTAAATTAGGAATGAACAACAAATGGTCTTCAGACCAATGATAGCCACCTTCCATGGGAGAATAAGGAATAATAAAAATACATGAACAACGGGGAAAATGGGAATCGTGTCGGTGTGGACTCGAATTCAACTGATATCCAAACTAAATAGACACAAGGATACTCGCAGCGCCAAGAAGTCAGGATCATGGGGTGACTGCAGGAAGGGATTCAATTACCCGCTGAGGTGTAAACTCACTTGCTCAGTCAGAATGCGCACAGGTCACTCACCACTATCATATGTGAGAAGTGATCACTCAGGAGACCAACTGACAGAGTCACCAGGAAATTTACAAATGACAGCAGGAGTTCGATTCTGCTGTTATTGAAGCTTTCTATCCCAACCAGCAATGAACCCTGTTTGGATACCTGTTTCCAGTGGAGTGCCACTGCTTTCTGATGTAGACCAATGATTTAGACTCAGTTGTAGAAGCCATGATTTGCAAGTTTGCTGATGATACAACAATTGGTCGTGTAGTTGACTTTGGTGAAGAATGCCAAAGACTGCAGTGATGCATTAGTCAGGTGGGAAAGTAAAATGCTGAATGGAATTGAATCCAGATGAATGAGTGTTAATTAATTTGGGGAGAAGAAGCAATAACAGTGTGTATTCTGTGTAGTGTAGACGGACAAAGAGATCATGGAGTGGACATTCACGATCGCTGAAGATCAATGGACAGGGGAATCACTTGGAAGGAACTGCGTACTGTAGATGCTGGAGATCAGAATCAAGATTGGAGTGGTTCTAAAGAAACACAGCAAGTAAGGCAGCATCCGAGTTGCAAACAAAATGATGTTTCGGGCAAAAGCCCTTCATCAGGAATAAAGCTGGGAGCCTCGAGGGTGGAGAGATAAATGGGAGGGCTGGGTCTGGGAAGAATTTAGCTGAGAATGCTGTAAGTGGATGGATGTGGGGTTAAAGGTGATAGGTCGGAGAAGATGGTGGAGCAGATAGGTGGGAAGGAAGATAGACAGGTGGTACACGTCAGTAGGATGCTGCCAATCTAGAAGGCTGGAACTCGGATAAGGTGGGTGTGGGAATAGGAGTAATCTGGTGAATACCACATTGATGCCCTGGGGTTGAAGGGTCCCGAGGTGGAAGATGAGGCGTCAGGTGATGAGGTAATGGCGATGGAGGAGGCCCAAGGCCTGCATGCCCTCGGGAGTGTGGGTGGGAGGGGTAGTTGATGTGTTTGTTCAAGGGGCGTTGGGTTGAATGTTGCGGGTGTCCTGGAAATGTTCTGTGAAGCGCTCTGCGAGAAGATGTCCGGTGGCCCCAATGTAGAAGAGACCGCATCGTGAGAAATGGATGCACATTTGATAGATGTGGAAGGCTCCATTGGAGCTTTGGAAGGATGTGAGGGGGAAGATGTGGGTGCAGGTTTTGCAATTCCTGCGGTGGCAGGGGAAGGTGCCAGGAGGGGAGGGTGGGTCATTAGAGTGCGTGGACTTGACTAGGTAGTCGTGGAGGAAACAGTCTTTGGGAAAAGTGGATAGGGGTGGGGAGGGAAACATATCCTCCGAGGTCAGTGTTACTGACACTTTCTACAAACCCACTGACTCCCACAGCTGTCTGGATTATACCTCCTCCCACCCTACCTCTTGCGTAAATGTTATCCGGTATTCCCAATTTCTCCACCTCCATCGCATCTGCTCCCAAAGGACCAGTTCCGCCACAGAACACACCAGATGTCCTCCTTCTTTAAAGACTGGATCTTCCCCTGCTTTCTGGTTGAAGATGCCCTCAAACGCATCTCATCCATGTCCCGTTCCACCGCCCACGAAGTCCACATCTCCAACCACAACAATGTCCTCATCTTCTATCCCACCAACCTCCACATAAATCACATCATCCGATGGCAGTTTCGCCACCTCTACACGGACCCCACCCCTATCCACTTTCTGCCAAGACCGTTCGCTCTGTGACTACGTAGTGAAGTCCACGCCTTCCAATGATCCGCCGTTTCCTCCTAGCACCTTCCCCTGTCACTGCACGAACTGCGAAACCTGCATCCACATCTATCGCCTCACCACCGTCCAAGGCTCCAATGGAGGCTTCCACATCCATAAAAGGTTCACCTGCACTTCCACACGTATCATTTATTGTATCTGTTGCTCCCGATGTGGTCTCCTCTAAACTGGATGTCTTCTCGCAGAGCACTTCAGAAAATATCTCCAGGACACCCGCACGATTCAACCCCAGTGCGCCTTGGCCAAACATTTCAACTCCTCCTCCCACTCTCCCGAGGACATGCAGATCCTGGGCCTCCTCCATCGCCACTGCCTCACCACACGATACCTGGAGGAAGAAAGCCACATCTTTCGCCATGCGACCCTTCAACGCCATGGCATCAATTTTGACTTCACCAGTTTCCCCATTTCCCCTCCCCTACCTTTCCTCAGTTCCTTATTTCCAGCTCAACACCGTCCTCCTGACCTGTCCCACTTCTGCATCCTCATTCCCACCTAACCACTCCACCTTCTTCTCCGACATACCATGTTCACCCCCACCTCCATCCACTTACTGCGATCTCAGCTACTTTCTCCAAAGCCCCACCCCCTCCCATTTATCTCTCCATCCCATATGCTTCCAGTCTCATTCCTGATGAAGAGCTTTTGTCTTAAATGTTCATTTTACCTGCTCCTCAGATGCTGCCGGACCTGTTGTGCTTCTCCAACACCACTCTAATCTTGAGGGGAGAAAGTTGATTGACAGGGTTTTCGGATATTTTCTATTGTTGACCATATCAACACTTTAGCAACCACCAGTTAGGGAACAGCTAAAGGACTGAGCGCAAGTCTGGTCACCGCATAAAATTGTAAGATAAAAGTAGAAAGCTGAAATATGCAATATTACCCAATAAGACTGTTTCACCACTCAATGAGTTGATCACTGATTACTTTCCAAGTCAGGGTGCTATGCGCCTTGGAGGGTAACTTGCAAATGCAAAAGTTTCGTTGCATCTTCCAACATTATCCTTATAGTCAGTATAGCTGTTGAGCTTTGAACATTCTGTCAAAATGCCCAGATGACTTACTCCAGTGCATCTTGTAGTTGGTGCACTCTGCTGGATTGTGCCTTAGCAGCGAAGAGAATGAATATTGCAGGTATTGAAGAGGGTACAATCAAGTGACTGCATTGTCGTAAATGGTATCCAGTTCCTTAAGTGTTATTGAAGTTACACCCATCTAAGCAAATGGAGAGAGTCGTTTTCCACGTCTCATTTGTGCGTTGCAAATGATGTAGGATTTACGGTGGCACGAGTTGAGATTATAATCAAAAAATGACTACCAAAGGACACGTTTTTGTTGTCAAAGTGTTTATATAGCCAGTTCATATCCTTTTTCCCCTAAATACTAGCTCTGTGATCGATTACATGGGGTAGTTTGGTTTCAGTAAAGCCATTGAATGTCAGTGGGATGTGATTAGATTCTCATTTGTCAGAGTTAACATTACTGTATTCCGTCCTTGTGTAGACCGATCTGATTCCAGTCGCTGTCTGATTTCAAGCTCCATTTCCCGTCTGTGCTTGAAATTTCAATCGTTTCCTCGCATAAATTTCTCTACTTGCCTTAATAATATTTAAGAACGCTGCAGGGGACAGCAGAGATTTGCGAGGATATTGTCAACATTGAATTATTGGTTAGGCTGGGATTATTCTCCTTAAAACAAAGGAGGCGGAGGGGAGCTCTATTATCACATAATAACATTTGTAAACGTTCAATATTCATGGGATCTTAACAGGGTAGTTACGGGCAGGTAGTTTGCCCTCTGGTATGAGGAGAGCACCAGAGGACATGAAATCACAATTCGTTATTGCCAATTTAATTCAGCAATGAGGAGTAATTTATTTGCTCGGGGTCCAGTGATTCTGTGGAACCCTTTCCAGAAACTTGTGTTTAGGCTGAGTTGTTGTGTATTTTCAAAATGTGCCAGACAGATATTTAACCAGAAAGACGATGAAGCTCTGTCGATGGAAGGCTGGAGAATAGAGTTGAGATCAGCCATGAGTTCGTTGAATGGTGGAGCAGACTCGATGGGCTGAATGGCCGACTTCCAATCCTACATCATTTGGTCGAACGTATTATTCTATTGATAAGTTTAGAATTCTGAGGGGATGGGATGAAGTGACAGAAAAGATTTCTCAAATTTATCAGAAAGATCAGGAACAAGGCTGATAAACGCATGAACAAGAAATGTGTTGAGGCCTGGAAACAAGAAATGGCACTGGGCACACCGCAGATGGGTATGTGCAGAAGTTGTGTTTGCTAAAGAAAATTGGTGGATCTAATGCTGTTGGCAACTTGGTGATCGTGCTGGTTGATCGATCGCAGTGTGATTCACACAGCAATAGTTTTTGAAAGAATGAAAGGTTTGTTTCATTGGAGAAGTTTTCTGCAGTTCCAATTCCAATTGACTGTTTGAAATACTGATCAGACCTCTGTGCGGAGTGTTACATCAAAATACTCATTCACAATCCTGCTGGATAAACTATTGCTCTCGATCTCTCCTTATTTGTTTCTCTTTCATTCGATGTATATTCATATAAAGTCAAGATGGAATGAAGGGAGGAAACAAAAGTTGCACTTCTTTTCATTATCCCAATTCAACTTACAACAGAATCAAATTGGGTTGTTTTGACTTTGATGTGGTATCAATTTATCGCAAATCTCCGGTGCAATAAAGTGCAAGAGCAAGATTCTCCATCGAATGTACACTAAAGATGCGAGGCACAAAGGAAAACCACAGCTGCGTTTAATAAAAGTAACAACCAGAGTAGGATTTGTACCCACGTGTGAACAATGAATTACCAACCCGTCGCCATAACCTCGGGGCCATTTCCTCGCAAAACAAAGGAGCTAACATGTGACCCTGTTAAGATTACATATGGTGCTAATAGGGGATGAGAAATTCCTTGAGCGGAATCTAATCCACACCATTATGTTTCTGCTTTCAGAGGAATGATAATATCAGCAAAATCCAAGGAATTGACACCATCCTTGGAAGGAATAGCTGTCCTTGATTCATTCCGAGTCGGAACTGTCTCAGAATGAGCCAGCGAACAAGAAATTCCCGTCAATTCCCGTCTTGACTCATAATTTCTTCAGAAAGTTTCTCCCTCACGTGAGGAAGTATATATGGAGAGAGAAGTGAAGGTGATAGTTTAGCTCGATGGCTTTTCTCACATGGCTGAACCTGAACTGGGTAAAGTTCCCGGAAATGCAGTTTTGTTCGCTTCATTTTATTAATTTTGCTGCAACCTCACTCTGCTCATTGCAATGATCGAAAGTGAATTGAATTTGTATCATTGGAATGTTTAATATTATATTCAATTTTGATCCGAATTTATTTCAGCTTAAAGAAAATACCGATGAGAAAAACTGAAAGTTTAACTACAAAGAAAAAGCCAGTTTTGATGCTCAGTTACTTTGGCAGATTTCAGTGGGTATCTAATGAACCCAACATCACGGCGATTGTCCTCCCATCTTTAAGGCATGAAACTAAAGCAGAAAAACGATTTCCAAGCGACGTGTCACTTCCTATTCATTATGGAATATCTTTCCTTGACAATCTATAAAATCTGCTCAGTTCCATTTATAATGTTTAATGTGGAATATTAATGCAAATCTTAAGAAAATCTGAAATTTTTGGCTGACTCTTATTCGGCTGCATACGTTTCTGATATTTCTTTACATTTCAATTCATCCAAATTAGACATTGTTTCCTCGCACCTTCCATCCCCCACACCCCACTTTATCACGTTTACCCAGCCACAGGCTGTCTCTCTCTCTCCTGGTGAAACTCACTCCTTGTGTGTCTCTAAATGTGCCTTTCCAAATATTTTGGAAACGGATTCTCTGAGTGACAGAAATTCTGCTCCCATTTTTTCTTTGTCCTACATCAATGGTTTTGAATACCTGACGTTCAGAAATTTAGTAACTTGAAAGAGTGAATTTACCACCTATTTCCTCCCTCCAAACTTCACATACTCTGGAGAACTTCCATTCGGTTTTCCTTGGTTCAGTTCCAAATTTTCCAACGCACAAATAAATAAAATCCCATTCCCACTAAATGCCGTCAGCATCGTCTCTAATGTCTTAGTAGCCTCGTAAACGCTGGCACTGTCCTCTCTGATAGAATCACAGATTCCCTACAATGCAGAAAGTACAATTCACCCAGTCGAATCTATAGGGTCACTCTGAAGAGCATCACAACCAGACCTAGCCCCCCACTCTCTCCCATATATTTCACGTGAAGAAAGAACAGCTATCTGGCTTGTGATTCCAAATAATCCTACTGGAGTAAAACATTGCATCGTGTGACTGCTGACCTTATCCCCGCATTACCCAAGGCTAATTCACTTAACTTAGTGATTTCAATCCCTGTACATGACAGAGCAACTTAACATGGTCAATCCACCTCAACTGCAGATCTAAAATCAGTGCGAGCCACTCAGCAATTATATCATAACAGTGAGCACCATCTGCATCATGTTTAATAGCTTTATACATGGTAACTCAGCCGAGTGAAAGCAAGCTGCGCC